>NC_136487.1:6440000-6442500 GCF_053919585.1 Euprymna scolopes | reverse complement strand
TTGGAAAAGACAAAGGCTTTAAAGAAAATAGAGAATTTATTTCTTATCTATCTTTATTAGCGAAAACTTTTTCAAGTAAATTTTATTGAATTTTTTTTTATTTTATCATTTATTTGCGGAATTTTTTCTCTGAAGAAAAAACGAAAAGCAAACTTCGATTGGGAGTCAGGTTTTTAAAATAATGAAATCTTTTTTTTTTTTTTATCCCCCCGATTTATCGGAGAGGGACCTATGTTTTCAGTGGCGTCCATTTGTCTGTGCATCTGTTATTCCAGATGATTGTCAGATAACTGTCTATTAGTTTTTCTTGAAATTATGCCACAAATTGTATTTCATTAAATAGATGTGCACAGTAAAAAAAATTTTTTTGCAAAAATTACCGTTGCATCTCCAGAGGCTGAAGAGGTAAAAAATGACATGTTTTGCTCCATAACTTTTGATCCATCCATTAGATTTTTCTGAAACTTGGCCAAAATGTAGAGGCCATTGTTGTTAATATAAATCCAGTATGAGTAACCCTGGCAAAATTCTGGTTTGCGTCCCCCGGGACTTTCAGTGCTGAAAACACCCCTTTTGTGGCTCTTTTTTCATATTTCTGAACAAAAACTTTATATGTCTGACTATATAGTGATTTTTCAGGGTGGTCAAATCAAATATACATGTGTTAAGGCCTGAAACTGCACCATTATCCACTTACACTGGGATTCGGCATCGCCAGGGGCTCAAAAGAGGTAAAAAATGTGTCAAAGAGATCAAAAATGACATTTTTTGCCCCCATAGCATTTGATCCATCCATTAGATTTTCCTGAAACTTGGCAAAAATATGGAGGCCATTGTTCTTAATATAAATTCAGTATGGGTGACCCTGGCAAAATTCTGGTTCACATCCCTCTGGGACTTTTAGGGCTAAAAAAACATGCCTGTTTAGAGCTCTTTTTTTTTTTTTTTTTTTTTTTTTTTCATATTACTCAAAAACTTGATATGTATGTCTATATAGTGGGTTTCCATGATGCTGAATTCAAATCTACATGCACCATTTGTCCATTTTCACTGGGATTCGGCATTCCCAGGAGCTCAAAAGGGGTCACAAATGCCCCAAAATTGCAATAAACAACACTTTTTACCTCATAACTTTTGCCCTATCAATTAGATTTTTCTGAAACTTTGTAAAAATGTGAAGGCAACATTAGCTCTCCACACTTCTCACATTCATCGTTTCTTCATTATTTTTTGTGACGTCATCTCACATGCAGCAGCAGAGTGGGACTATTCATGCACGGCTTGTTTATACCTGCAATTTTGAGAAAGGCATTGATAATTCATCTTATTTGGAATACTGTGTTCATCTTGAGGATTATTTGCACAACGTTTCAGTTGATATAACCACTTTCCATCCTCAGGTGTATCTTGTTGAACTTTGGAATTTTCCTGCTTAGAATTTGGAACCAAACTATTTAATTCATGGCGGTAGCATACTTTCATTGTCAGTCATGACCGGGTAGAAGTTTGAAGTAATTTACAATTGTATTCTCAGTGTTGCATGCACTGAGTATTAAACCTTCAACCTCCAGATTCCCGAGTTCGACAAGATATACCTAAAGAAGGTCGGAGATTACATCAATCAAAATGTTGTGAAAATAACACTGAAGATTAGAACGGTAGTTAGAATAATTCAAATAATGTGAATAGATTTTTTTTTTTTCAACTGACTTCCCCATTTCAGAAATTGGGAGTTGAGTCAGGATTTTTTTTATTTAATTTAATTTTTGTTTTTTAAACAACACGGACGTTTAATTCTCCATCCCTACATACACTGGTGTCCAAGAATTTTATGATAATTAGTAGAAATCCATTTTTTAAAAAATAAGTTTATTACTGCCAATATCGTTTTTCTCTATTTGGATGAAAACCATTAGTTTTTTTGGCGGTGGATGAGTGGGGTAGTCCCCTCTCTGCTTCTTTCTTGCCACACCTCTACTCATTTCTCATCTATTGTTAATCCATGCCAGTATGATGGGTAAATGAGCTGTCTTCTTTTGGGACTGAAAAAATCTTACTTTGTAACATGGATCTGAGTGAACTATGTATTGTTAGGACGATGTTAATGCTTTCTTATAAACAAATATAAGATGGGGGGGGGTAGAAGGTAAGTTTTAGAAAGCTTTTAACTGTCTCAACAAATTAAACTTTTCTGGTACCAATTGTCTGCTCTTAAATTTTATTTCTCTATAATAACACTAATAAAAAAAAAAATTTTTTCCAGGCAACAGCTGGAGATAATTTGTATGGATTTTATTTTCCCAAATAATTTTTTGCAAAATAACTCCTCAAAGTAAATCATCTGTATGAGTGTTGCATTTCTGCTGAATAACAACACGCTGATATATGAAAACATGTCAGTATATTATTGGTGATGGCTATGGATGGTTGGTTGTTAAGAGGGAGATGTACGCACAGGGATTCGATAGGTTGATACTTCTCGAGGCCAAATCGTTAACCA
>NC_136487.1:6212500-6437500 GCF_053919585.1 Euprymna scolopes | reverse complement strand
ATGTTCTTTTATTTTAAAACAGTAGCAGGCATATATTTGCTGATAATGCCATGCTCAATAATTGGCATGAAGATAAAAACGAATGTGCATGCATGCAATGGCAGACACTCTAGAAAATTATCTTCACTCTAATGGAATGAGTCTAGGTTAGTGTTGGTAACATTTAATGCTACTATGACTAAGCTTCTTTCCTTTAACAATTACATTTCTTGGTCTTTGGGCCAAGATCATAGTGTAGCTTAATAGCTCCTTACAGAACTGGAAAACTTTTGGCAGAATGTCATAGAGATAATTCAGTGGGCACTAGTGCGAGCAATAACGGGAAGTAAGTGGTGGGTTAGCACTAAGGCTAGGATTAGATGCTTCTATGTCCAATACAGCCAACGCTTTGCTCAAGATAGGGCTAAGGCAAAGAAGTGTACAGATGATAGACTGACCCAGTTGGTATTTGGGAGGATTCCCGAAAAGTATCACTAGCTAAGGACGACCTCAACCGTTTGGCTAGTGAGCAGTATGAAGGTCAAGTAGTTAGGGCTAGGTTAATGAAAGTTTCTAAGAAGCTGTGAACATTGAGGCTGCCGAGCTTAAGGTTGTTCTAGGTCATGGTTTGGACAGATATATTTGGAAAGTAAATGACCGGGAAGGACACACCCTTGTATCAATGTGGGAGATCCGAGAAGGATTTCGGGAGCATTTATTGAACTGCTTCACCCAACTATCCAGACTTAAGGAAGAGGAGTTTGGCAGCTATTTGGCCAACTCACGGCAGCTCGAGCAGCTCACTGTGATGGTCCAGTCACGGAGCGTGAGATCCTTACTGTGTTGAAGTAGGTCAGCTTCAACGAGTCTCCAGGACTTGGTCTTGCCTATGAATTTTACTTGAGGCTGTCATACATCTTGGTCCCTATTCTGAAGGATGTTTTCAACCATTGGTTTTCTCGGGTAGGTGACCAAGGGAGCGTTCACATTGTTGAGGAAAGGTCAACGGCATGATAGGGAGGAAAATTTAGATGACTATAGGCCTTAGACTCTGCTAAACACAAAGTTAAAGATTTTGGTAAAAGTTCTTGTGAATCGCTTGCAGGTTGTTATCACTGACTTGATCAAACTGAACCAGAGCTATGCTGTGAAGGGAAGATTGATTCAAGACAATCGGCATTTGATCCACATGATCACATGGAGGGAATAAAAAACATCGAAGCCACGCTGATCAACTTAGATCAGTCCAAAGCTTTTGATAGGGTTGACCATCGTTTCTTGGGATCTGTTTTAGAAGCTTTTGCAAATGGGTGTCCGTTCTGTACCACAGACCAATGGTAGGCTTTTGGAGTTTTTTTTGCCTCATCTTGATCAGTGCGTCAGGTGCTGCTCATTGTTGCCCTGTTATACGTCCTTCACAAGTTGAGGTACAAGGCGGCTACACCAGTCCTACGTGGAATAGTTCTCCCTGGTGGTATGCAAGCCAGAGTTTTCGCATTCGCCGATGATGTTACCGTGTGTGTCGAGTTGCACAGACATCGAAGAAGTGACCAAGGTGTCTGCTCGCTACGAAGAACTCACAGGGGTCGTCTTCAACCGCAGCAAGTCTGTTGGTCTGTGTGTTACATGATAAGGGCTGTCCCCTTTTCATGTAAGTATAAAAATAGAGAGATTACTTAAAATGAAAATAAAATGAGAGAAAGCAGAAATCGAACCTTGGATATAAGTTTTAAAGAACAATAGGTTTAAATGGAATGTCCAGTAAATTGTTAATTCTGATGAAATAAATAATAAATAAACTATTCAATTGTTAGAAAGAATGTGGATAATAAAATATGGGTTAAATAAATTAGATATGTAGGTTGAATTCCTTTGTAAAAACATCAAAGAAAAAATAGGTTATTGGGAAATCATAATGTCGGAAATGTGCAAAGTCACGCATGTTGAAACACGTGAATTTTGCCCACGAGGCTGGACATGCATGGATTTCTCAATATAGAAAATGAGAGTTAGTTAGTTAGAGAGACAGTCAGTGAGAAACTCAGAGAGGGTCTGGGAATTCGAAGGAAGCGAGACGATCACTTTGAAACTAAAATGTGAAGCTTTGAATTCTTGATGAGAAAACCACGGCCGGTCGTGAAGAAATAAACCCATCATGTGTTTATAAAACATCGTTTTGTGTTCGTGATTCTACCAAAAAGGTAAAGTGAAAATTGTATTATATGTCTATATATCTGTGTTATAAAATGTCTTGACATACACGTCTCGACATCTCATATTGACAATGTGAATCTACATCTCATATCTACACTAAGACTGTCTGAACACTATCTCTTCACACTAAGAGCTTCACATAGCAACACATCTATTAACCTAAGAATGAATATATTTTTTATATATATGAATCGTCATAACACGAACACGGAACGAACAATCTCTCTCACAACATCCCTCTCTAGAACTCTTACAACAACATCTCTCTCAACAGCATCACTTGTAATAAGACTCTCTCTCAACGACAAACACTCTAATAAGACTCCTTCTAAGCAGCACTTATAATAAGACTCTTTTAATGAAACCTATATAACATGTGGTTGGGCGCCTGGAGCAGTGAATCAGTGCTTCCGGGCATATTCAGTTGGACCGATAGCCTTGTTCACGTTCTCAGTGCCTGGTTTGGACCAGGTTTACAGCTGGATAAAAACTAGTTGGAAGAACAAAGGTCGAATTGTCAATGGAAACTTGGATTCAAAGGAGATTGTCCTTGAAGGGTTGAGCGGAGGTGTGTGCTACTTTGTCTTTCTGCTCATCCTTTACTTGACGTCTGTACTGCCCCTTCCTGTGTAACGCCCCCAAAGCTTTCACAATACCTCCAACGTTTCACAAGACGTTTCATGGGTCCCTGCGGTTGAAAGCACTTTTCCCAACCTTAAGCCTGACCCCCCAGGCCGAGGAGAAAATCAAAGTTCTTTGCCAAATGCTAAGCTGCGCTTGGAGATGTGCCTGGAGACTAGTGTCTCTCGCAACCTAGGAAGAAACTTTATCAGGCATTAGTGGTGGGTACCACTTCTGATCCACTTAGGGAACGGCTGGGATGATTAGAGAAGGAGATTTGTTCACAGTGGAATTGGGCACTGAGACGGAACTTTCTTAATAATTCTGAGTTTTCCCTTACCTGGCGATTGGTCTGGAATGCACTGTCCCTCTTTGCCAAAATTTACAAAGATGAAAGCAATGACCATGAAATTGAAACAGCCAAGCATGCCTTTTTCTATTGCAACTGACTTCGGGGACTCAGTATGCCAAATGCCGAGCGCCCGCTTTTTCTTGATGCAAAATACGTTATTGACAACATAAATTCGCCACTGTTCTGTGAGAAAAGAATGGTTTTTCTGGCTATCCTAGCAGTAGCAAGAATGGTGACTTGGATCACCCGCCATAAAACAGTCTATGAGGGGACATCTGTTCCAGATCGGGATCTGATTGTTTAAACGTTTGCTTAAAATAAAAATCAAATGCGATATGAGGAGGTTGCCTTGAGTGGACTTCAATAACACGTGGGTGCATAACACTAGTTTATGCATCCGTCAGGGAGTCAAGTTCAAATTCGTTCTCCCTCCATAAAGCATGGCACATGTTGTCCGGGCTTTTTCAGAAGCCATTCCGTTAGAACAGCTTAGCCTTTTAAAAAGACTCTTGGTTAGTGATACAAATTAGATCCCGTTCCTGCTTTTTCTTTTTGGTACTAGAGAACATCCGAGTTTACTCAATCCACATATCCTTTTCTTTTTGCCCCCGATCTTCCACCACTCAGAGGTCACCTTCCGTCCCCATTTTCTCTCCCTAATTTTTTCTTCACATCCTCCAGTAAATCACCCCAATTCCAACTAGAGACTGTCCTGCTTGTTTTTGGTTTCCCTGGAAAACTGGCCGATCTAATACTTAGACAAGAGTTAGGAGGGACCATACTAACACACTTCAATAGAAATTGTTTCAATTTTTTATTTATTTCTTCGCTCTTCTCCACTCTCCACCAGGAACTTTATAAAAATCAAATTCAAAGCCTTTTTAAAATTAACTTTTCTTTTTTCAAGTTTTCATTACATAATAATTTAGTAAAAAAAAATTGTTATATACGCACACGCTTGTCCATAATCTTATAATATAAATCTCATCTGTCTGTTTAAATGTATTCATGAATGTATGTTTGTATATTTCGCAAAAACTTTTGACAGTTATCCTCTCTTTTCAATTGACTAGCCTTAATTTAAACGTACATCACTTCCGGTTTGGTGATGGGTGCAACAGCAAATACGTTACTTTGTTTTTTTTTTTCATGTTCTTTTCCTCCTTCGTGGTATGAGTTCGAGCCTGCTTGCCTACCTCCAAACACCCAGGCAATGCCAGGCACCCAGGCTACTCTATAATATAAAAAATGGTGGGGTGATTTATTAAGTAGGTTTAACTGCACGGAGTGAATGTGGTATTGTGGTAAATGGTGCCAGTTAAGAGTAATTTCCAAAATTTTGTAACACAAATTAAAAGACCCTTCCCCCCTCCCCCAAATTAATTATAAGGCTTCATGCCTAAGTTTGTTTGCAATTTTACCTTTTTTGTACAAGCATCAATAGTAATTTTTCAGATAAATTCTATAAACAAGATCATAGTGTAGTATCTGTTCTGATGCTACACTTCTCCATTTTTGTCCTTGTTCATGACTGAGACAATTTTTATTTTTGTTCCTATCCAGAGTGCTCTTTTTTTTGGGAAGCTGGATTTTTCCTAAATTAAAAATCGATCTTCTATCTAACTCTGCCCTCGTGGGGAGGTAAGTAAATAGGAATTACAAAAAAAAAACCCCTCAAATACTGATTACCATGACAAAAAACATTCAACCTGAAAGCCTATCTTTCAAACTCTTTGGCTTAATATTCACAGGAATGAAATGAAACAAATACGTTGAAGACGCTGCCATGGCTGCTGCAAAGAAGGTGGGATCCCTTTACCATGCTTGAAAATTACCCCCATCAGAGAGAATCATATCTTTTCAACGCCGCAATTCGTCAATGCATGGAGTATTGCTGCCACATCTTGGCTGGTGCCCCCGCCACTAACCTTTCGCTCTTAGAGTGCAAAAAAATCTCAAATCTAATAGGTCCTGCATTGTTGACCAAGTTTCAACCTCTGTTCCATGGCTGCAATGTTGTATCACTGTGCCTGTTTTACAAGTATTTTAATGGAATGTGCTCTGATGAACTCCTAGCACTTGTGCCCCCCTTAACGTACATCCCTCTGACTAATTCAACAAGTAGCAAAATCCCACTCCTTCACTGATGAGGTTTCTAGTTACCAGAAAGTCTTCTACTCTAATAGTTTCTTCCCTCGGACTGTTAAACTTTGGAATTCTTTTTCTATTTCCTGCTTCCCTGACTGTACTAACATGCAGAAATTTAAATATAATGTTAACAATGATATATCTTTGCTCAACACCCCACAGTTCTCTTTTAAACATGATCCTAAATAGAAGCGCCTTACATTTTAAGTGGCAATATTCCTTGTTTGGGGTGAAAAAAAAAAGAAGCCATAATTATTGGCAGTTGCTGATGCTTAACAACCAATGTCGGTTTTTAAATGAAATATCTTACAAATCTTGATCTAATAGGTCACGGATAGTTTCGTAAGAATTAACTGTAAGTTTTGCAATGATTATCATTAATCAGCAATAACCATTCCTTAAATTTAAAAAAAAATATTGCACAAACATTAGAGATGGTGAAAGTAAATTTTTCACTCGTAAAGAGGAGCCCCGCAATCCCCGCATGCTCGGCTTGTTATGAGCAAAACGAAGAAGTAAACTAATTCTCAAGAAATTGTTTAACGACGTAACTAGTAACTCGGAAAGAACTGCCCATATAAGTATAACAATACTTGTAAGAGAAATGAACTTAGATTAATGCTTAAGTCTAAAGCCTCATCGGACTAATGCTCATCGCTAGTTTTATAATGCTAAGCAGAACTGATGGTCTGACACCCGTCCCTCCTATCCTCATAATAGGATGCTAATCTGTCACTGGTTATACTTCCAAGCATGAGTGTTATTTATTCCTCTTTAGCTGTTCAAGTCCATGAGTGTTGTTTCTGACAAGGGGGGAGAATTTCTATTTTCTGAATTAGCTTTTTTGATTGACATATACACATATTCTCCAATCTTCTAATGTTCATCAGCATCCATATGAAGTGTTTTTTTTAGCCCGATGACCAATTATTTAAAAAATAATGCATCTGACCGAAGAGTATTAGCAAATGGTCATCCATCTAAGTAATGACCAAGCTAAATGTCTAGCAGCAACCAACGTGTCAATATGATTTCGCCATAAATGCCTAATAAGTCTGATTTGATATTTTGTTTTAAACGATTTAGTTTCTATAATCAAGAAGACAGCGAGAAATCAAACTATATACTCGGTGTTTAGTGGGTAATTGTTACGGCTTTACCTTATCATTAGCTACAAATAAAAAAAAAAAAAAATTCTTCGTTTCTTTTTCTCTCTTAATTTCCCCTCTCTGTCCTGCTCTAAGTAAATCTGTCGACCTAGTCCACAAATTCCAAAATTTCATCATGACAAGTTTCAAGAAAAAATACACGATTAAACCCGGTTCCCCAACTTCCAACGTAGACCCCTACTACCATGTCTCCTTCTCCAACATCAGGGGTCTTCGTTCTAACCTTCCAGAGGTTGAAACCCAATTACAGGAGACTAAACCAGACCTTTTATTTTTAAGTGAAACTGGCATTGGACAGGCTATTTCCCTAGATGAGTTTGCAATTTCAGGATACTCTAACTTAACTTCTAAATCTGACCCCCAAGATCGCCATGGGCATGGAATATGTGCCTATATTAAAGATAGCTTTCCATGTGGGAGGGACATCTCCAGGGAAGATCCTAACTTACCCTATATGTGCTTCCGGGTTGCTTTAGCTCACACTACTGCATTTATATTTACTCTCTATCGCCCCCACAACAGTGGAGTTACTATCTTTCAAAGCATATCTGAGAAAATTGACCAAGTCCTTTCTACTTATCCTTCAGCTAACATTCACGTATGTGGAGACTTCAATGTTCACAACGTCGAATGGTTGACCCACTCAAACAAGACCGATGATGAGGGGAGGTTCTGTCATGATTTCTCCATTGCCTATGACCTCACTCAGATTGTTCAGGAACCTACCCGTGTGCCCGATAATGACGGCCAGTATGCGAGCCTACTAGACCTTTTTCTCACAACTTGCCCTGAACTATGTTCAGTTTCTGTTCTGTCGCCTCTTGGATCTTCCGACCACTCTGTTGTATCAATTAAGATAAAAATGAAATGTAATAAGTCCCCAGACGTACCTCTTCATCGTACAGTATATCGATACACTAAGGCTGACTGGGATAGCTTCCGTACATTTATATCTGATCTACCTCTGCATTCCATGTTTAAAAAGGATGTGTCCTCTATAGTATTAGACCTAACTGAATGGTTAATTGTAGGTATTGACCATTTCATACCCTCTAAAAAGTTTCAGAAAAAACCTAACAGCCAGCCATGGTTCTCTCCAGAATGTGCTGCTGCCAGTGCGCACAGAAATCACTTTTTCCACTGCTTCAAACGTAATAGATGTATGGAAACTAAAGCCGTTTTCAGGACTGCCAGCAACCATTGTAAGAAAGTAATAAGGAACGCAAGAGTGTTGTATGCTCAATCTGTTAAGTCCAAAGTAGCTGAGCAGCGGCTTGGTTCCCACCAGTTTTGGCAAATAGCAAACAGAATCCTGAACAGAAGCGTGTGCTCCATCCCAACTATTATCAATGGACCTGAGGTAATCTCGTCAGCATCAGACAAAGCCAAACTCTTTGTCAAGAACTTTGCAGCTAATTCTACCCTTTGCGACCAAGACCGCCAACCCCCAATATTTCCTCCTGTATCAGAAAACACGGTATGTGATATACGTATATCTGTACGTGATGTTGCGAAGCTAATCAAAAACCTTGATTCGAGTAAAGCAACTGGCCCTGATGGTATTCCAATTATAGTACTCAAAAAACTTCAACCTGAATTAGCGCCCATACTTACAAAACTGTTTAAACGTTGTCTTAAGGAGAATAGTTTCCCATCTCCCTGGAAAATCTCATCAGTATGCCCTGTATTAAGAATTCAGGTGATCGCTCATCCCCCTCTCAGTACAGGCCAATAAGTCTCCTGTGCGTCATGAGTAAGTTGCTAGAATCTGTGTTAAATACAGAAGTAATCAAACATCTCAACAAAAATAACCTTCTTAGTGACACTCAATATGGTTTCCGTTCTGCTAGATCTACAGCAGATGTCCTTACAGTTATATCGCATAGGATTAGCAAATCTCTCGACGGTGGCAATCTTTCTAGGGCAATTGCTCTTGACATATCTAAAGCCTTTGATAGGGTATGGCATAAAGGTTTACTTCATAAGATCGCTAGCTATGGTATAGCTGGAAAAGTCTTCTCAATTATTAAATCATTTCTTTCTGATAGGTTCATAAGAGTAGTAGTTGAGGGGCAAAAATCAGAAGCTCACAGTATTAATGCCGGTGTCCCTCAGGGATCCATCCTGGGCCCAACTCTTTTCCTGATCTACATTAATGATCTTCCAAATCATATCCTTACATCATTTGTAGACATTTATGCTGACGACACTACCATTTATGGTACCACATCTAAGACAGTAAACGACCAAGTTCTCTCCAATTCTCTCTGCTCTGATCTTGAGCACGTAGTACAATGGGGAAAGGAGTGGCTGGTTACTTTTAATGCATCTAAAACCAAGCTTCTCTCTTTACATCATCAACATTCTAATCCACATTTATCATCAATTGAAATGAATGGCTCTCGTCTTCAGGAGGCCTCAAGTTTTGACAAGCTTCTGGGCTTGACCATTACTCCTGATCTTAAATGGAACACGTATATCAAATCTGTTGCCAGGGCCGCTGGAAAAATGGTGGGATCTTTCTATCGATCCAGTAGATATCTCACTGCTGATGCTATTCTCTACCTATATAAGAGCCAGGTACGTCCAAGGATGGAATACTGTTGCCACATCTGGGCAGGAGCTGCTAGAAAGGACTTGTCCTGCCTTGATAGAGTTCAAAATAGACTTCGTAGCCTCGTAGGAGATGTCCTTTTCTCCTCCTTGCAACCTCTATCTCACAGAAGAGATGTTGCGAGTTTGTCTCTGATGTATCGTTATTTTCATGGAAAGTGTTCAACTGAGCTTCAATCTATGGTCCCCCCTCGCCAAACTTTCACAAGAAACACTCGTCTAGTTGTAAACACTATCAATAATTTCCCCCACTCTTTATCTGTGCCTAAACCTAAACGTAGATTCCATGAACAAAGCTTCTTTCTTAGAACTGCACGCCTGTGGAATTGTCTTCCGTTTTCCTGCTTTCCGGCTGACTACAATATGGTTGTGTTCAAGTCTAAAGTAAATAAGTTCTTGATGAGCCGTTCCATATAAGTTATTAAATTTACCAAATTTTCATTACTAATGATTACTATATTGACCAATTTCTACTCTTTAACCCTTATCCTTGAGTGACCTCTGGGCCTTGATAATGTGGTGATGCCTTTGTAAAAAAAAAAAAAAAAAAAAAAATCGCCATGCTTTGTGCCCCCCAACCCCCACCCTCCCCAAAACTGACTTCTACAAAATTCGTAAAATCCAAGCTCTGACTTTCCACCTCAGGTGTTTAAATTAGCTGAAAAAGAAAAAAAAAAAAATCACCTGAGTTTTCAAACACCTGACTCTCGATATGTGCAAAACTGCTACTTGTTTTGGTTATGAAGCGCCATTGAATGGTTGGAAGCATTTGATGGAAGAATTGCCTGCGAGGAATAAAACAAGGCTGAAACGAAGATGCCAGTTTCTTTGCAGTTCAACTTTCTCTGGACGAAGGAGGAGGAGGAGGAGTAAAGAGATCAACTTTTGAATAGTTATCTTGTCTTTAGTTGACTTTCACTCATTCATGCACCCCTCCCCCTCGAATGCCTTATCTGATCTGACGATTTCGGATTTTAGATTAAAACACACACACACAAGTCTAAGAATAAGTTGGCATTTATACTGTAAGGAAGTCTTTCACATTTTCATTGCACTGCTTGTAATGTCTTTTGAAAAAAAAAATTTTATGTAAAATTATCTTAAATATCTGTTGCTATTATATCTGTATTATTAAAAATCTCTCTTTTTATTCTCCCCGTTTTCTTCTATTTTCTCTTACTTTTATTTCCTTTTTTCTTTTCTTTCTTTCCTTTTCCCCTTCTTTTCCTTTCCCCCTTCTTTTCCTTTTCCCCCTTTTCCTTTTCCCCCTTTTCCTTTTCTCCCTTCTTTTCCTTTTCCCCCTTCTTTTCCTTTTCCCCCTTCTTTTCCTTTTCCCCCTTCTTTTCCTTTTCCCCCTTGTTTTCCTTTGCCCCCTTGTTTTCCTTTGCCCCCTTGTTTTCCTTTGCCCCCTTGTTTTCCTTTGCCCCCTTCTTTTCCTTTTCCCCCTTCTTTTCCTTTTCCCCCTTCTTTTCCTTTTCCCCCTTCTTTTCCTTTTCCCCCTTCTTTTCCTTTTCCCCCTTCTTTTCCTTTTCCCCCTTCTTTTCCTTTCCCCCTTCTTTTCCTTTTCCCCCTTCTTTTCCTTTGCCCCTTTTCCTTTGCCCCCTTCTTTTCCTTTGCCCCCTTCTTTTCCTTTTCCCCCTTCTTTTCCTTTGCCCCCTTCTTTTCCTTTGCCCCCTTCTTTTCCTTTGCCCCCTTCTTTTCCTTTGCCCCCCTTCTTTTCCTTTGCCCCCCTTCTTTTCCTTTGCCCCCCTTCTTTTCCTTTGCCCCCCTTCTTTTCCTTTGCCCCCCTTCTTTTCCTTTGCCCCCCTTCTTTTCCTTTGCCCCCCTTCTTTTCCTTTGCCCCCTTCTTTTCCTTTTCCCCCTTCTTTCCTTTCTTTTCCTTTGCCCATTCTTTTCTTTCTTTTCCTTTGCCCATTCTTTCCTTTCTTTTCCTTTGCCCATTCTTTCCTTTCTTTTCCTTTGCCCATTCTTTCCTTTCTTTTCCTTTGCCCCTTCTTTCCTTTCTTTTCCTTTGCCCCTTCTTTCCTTTCTTTTCCTTTGCCCCTTCTTTCCTTTCTTTTCCTTTGCCCCTTCTTTCCTTTCTTTTCCTTTGCCCCTTCTTTCCTTTCTTTTCCTTTGCCCCTTCTTTCCTTTCTTTTCCTTTGCCCCTTCTTTCCTTTCTTTTCCTTTGCCCCTTCTTTCCTTTCTTTTCCTTTTCCCCGTCTTTCATTTCTTTTCCTTTCTTTTCCTTTTCCCCTTCTTTCCGTTCCTTCCTTTTCCCTTTCCTTCCTTTTCCCTTTCCTTCCTTTTCCCTTTCCTTCCTTTTCCCCTTCCTTCCTTTTCCCCTTCCTTCCTTTTCCCCTTCCTTCTTTTTCCCCTTCCTTCCTTTTCTCCCCTTCCTTCCTTTTCTCCCTTTCCTTCCTTTTCTCCCTTTCCTTCCTTTTCTCCCTTTCCTTCCTTTTCTCCCTTTCCTTCCTTTTCTCCCTTTCCTTCCTTTTCTCCCTTTCCTTCCTTTTCTCCCTTTCCTTCCTTTTCTCCCTTTCCTTCCTTTTCTCCCTTTCCTCCCTTTTCTCCCTTTCCTCCCTTTTCTCCCTTTCCTCCCTTTTCTCCCTTTCCTTACTTTCCCCCCTTTCCTTACTTTCCCCCCTTTTCCTTTTCCTTTCTCTCTTATTTTTCTTTTTCTCCTTTACTTTTACTCTTTTCTTTCCCGCTCTCTCTTTCTACTTGTCTTTCTATCAAAGACCCCAAAGTCTGTGCTTGCTAACATTCCTCTACTTCTGGATAGAAATTGAATCCAGAAATTCTATCAGACTGGTATGCTGGAGAGGAGGGGTTCTTTCTTTACACAAGTGTAAATATAGCTTTAACATTAGGACAGGTGCCCACACTTTCTCTCCAGGGGAAGAATGGCAGCAGGTAGCAGGGTTATTGCTGGAAGGTATCGGGTAGATAAGTTCATTCAAAAGTTATATTTTTAACTATTTGCCCATTCCTTCCCCCTCCCCCTATGAATGGATAAATGGCTGATTGGTCGATAGTCTAACCCACCTGTCTGAACGACTGGACATCATCATCAAAAGATATTTTTTTCAAATATGTTTGTCCTAAGATTTACAACCACTACTTTCAATATTTTCTACTAACTACATTTTTCCTTACTACAGCTAACGTTCTTTTTCGTCTTTCCCTTTTTTCTCCCTCTTCTTCTGTTTCGTTTGCTTCTGGGAAGAGAACAGATAATGTGAGAGCTGCACTTAATGTGTGGGCTGCAGAGACCGCGTTACAATACTTCGTGCAGCCGAATGTTTCTAGTTCCTGAATAACTTAAGCTTAAAAGGCTTTCTCCCCCCCCCCACTTCTCGCGGTACAGCCAGCGTATCTGGTTTTATAATCGCCTAATCGAGTTAAAGAATTCAAATCAGATTTGTTGATATAAAAAAAAATGTTATGTTCACAATAATTTAAAAACTTTACAACATCAATGATTGAAGCGAGAATTAATGTAATCGTTGTTTGAATTTGATCATTTTTTTTTAAAACTATCTTCAACATCTTGTTTACCCATTTTGGTCACATTTCTGAAATTATAAACTTTTAAACATTTTTCAAATTTAGAGCATATTCTAAGCACGGCTTCAGATTCACAGCAAATATATTGGTTTAAAAATGGCTTGCCGGAGTCAGTGGAAATTATTCGACTCAGATTATTAAAATGTTCAAATCGATCCTTATGTGGTGGACACTTGTATATAATGTGGTTTTCTACCTATGAGGGTCGTTTCGAAAGTAAAGCTTCCATCTTTTTCAACTCCAAAAGTTGAAGAGCTAAGAAGACAGAAATGGTACCATTTATTTTTCTACATCGTCACCATTTTTGTTGCACTTTTACGAGGGATTCAATGACGCATCTCTGCTTCTAGCACACGTCCATGACAAGAGTTGCTAGTCTCACACCAAGTCGTGAATGCATAAGTTCAGTCATCATAACAATGCAATTTGCAATTCCCTTTGATCCATTTAGATGGAATAAAAAATCGGACATTACTTTTGGAACACTCCTCATATGTCCTTCATAATAAATAGAAGTTATTCACTTCAACTGCTTTTTTTTTTTTTTTTAAATTTTTTTTTTATTTTAAACTTTATCCGACATTTTTAAGACAATGAGAATCACGGATAATTAAAAAAAACAAATCATGATTCCAATTCTTATAAAATATGCTGGAAAAGTTTTTTGTGATGCTGTTTTTCGGATTTATTTGTTTTGTATTTTTTTTCTCTCAAAGCCTGTGCTAAGTTACTTTGTCTCTGAGGAACGGTCTCTACCACATTAGTGACATTTTAATCTACAGGTTTGAAACTTGATATATAGAGGATTTGGACGTTTGGAACAAATATGATTTGGTTTTTAGCCAGTAAAAATAGCTAAGAGGTCAAAAATGGAAAAAAAAAAACTGGAACTTGGCAGGTGTAAGTTAGTTAAACATAATGACACTATGTAATCACTCTAAAAAAAAAAAAAAAAAAAAAATCCTTTAAATTTTGTTCATAAAAAATGTTGAACATATCTAAAAAATAAACCAATGTCCAGCATGTAAAGCAACCATTAAACCGAATATAAAGATGATGACCAATGAAAGATTTATAATTTCTCGAGTTGATCCTTTTTACATGTTTTTAAAGCTATTACAGTAACCGAGTATATTTGACCCGAATAATTATCGAAAAAATAATAATTTGGTTTAGGTAAAAGTGCCCCCCCCCCGCCAAATGGATACCATTCCTTTTTTAATAGAAAGAATGATTACATGTCTGACCAATATCAATAAATTCTACTGTGACTGCCATTCACGCTCTTTTTCCACGAAGAATGTCATGCAAGAATTTAATTTTAAAATAAAATTTATAAATGAAATGGAACAAAAATGAAAAGTAATTATTTTTATTCGTAATCTGTATAAAATCTTGCATTTAATATGTAATTGCGATTTTAATTTAATTTTTTAATTATCATATGATCATTTTTTATTGATTGAAGATGGAAATTAGCTTTTCATTCTTCATCAGATTTTGTGTTTTTTTATTATTCGTCTTATTAAACTCTTTTCATAAAAAGTAAATAAAAACAAAAGAAACCGGCAGAATAGAATTTTTATTCTCTTACAAAATAACTTTTTGAATAAATCTTGGTGTTCAGCCCCACCACCTTTTTTTTTTTTTTATATATATATACTGTAGAGCAATCTAAGGTAGAACAGAAATATTTTCTCGATTCCAAACATTGGACTCTTGCTAAAGAGACGCATGAAGTTTTAACAATTCGTATCAGTTTTGCTATTTGTGTTGTGTATATGACCCTGACAAACCCCAAGCAAAACATATTAGGTAACATCAATGTATTTTAACACATTCCCTTAAACATATTGTTATAGGTCCCGTAACCCACTAGGGTTCTATAGACACTCTCTCTTTCCCTCTCCTTTTCTACCTCTCCTCTTATCTTCTTCCCTCTTTCTCTGTCCCCCCCCCCGTCTCTCTCTGTTTCCCCCCGTTTCTCTCTCTGTCCCTTCTCTCCATAGCCTTGATAGGATATCTTGCATCATTTTTCATAATATAATGTCATCATTGAGTAGGTTTGTAATCCATTCAGATAATCATTAAGTTATTTAATCTTTAATCTCTACTAATGTCTCAAAATAACTAAATTCCTAATCATTGGTGAAAGGGTAATCGCCTGTGTGTGTGTGTGGTATCCTTTCATAGGAGAGGGGAGATAATTTTGTCTATTTCTTGCCATTAATCTAAAATCAGTTTTCTTAACTGTTTGACGAAGGTGTATATGTGTGGGGAGGTTATAAATTATCCATGCCATGTTCCTATTTACTTGCCTCCCCACGAGGGCAGAGTTAGACACAAGGTAGGTTTTTAATGTGGAGAAAATCCAGTTCCCTAAAATTGGGCACTCTGGATAGGAACAAAAATAAGTTTTCTTAGTCATGAAGGTCATCCCACCCTTCACTGACCGAGGACAAAAAAGGTGAAGTGTAGCACCATAACAGATACTGCACTATGATCTTATGTTGTTCAAATTCTTTTATATCTATTCTCTTTAGTTATAATTAATACTTTTGTGAATGATTTGCCCTCTCTTCTCCACATTCTGAGTATAATAGCAATTTGTGTTCAGTTAATCGTACAGAATGTATTGTTTACAACCTAAATTATATTGGCATTAGATAATACCAGAAGTGTTTCTATGCCATAAAATATGATCCAAACGAAATTTGCCAATTTTCGACTCCATTTTGAATGTCCAAGATTATCCTCATACTAATGTGCTGTTTACACAGTTTTTTTTTTGGTTTTTTAAAGAAGAAAATTTGTATCTATTTTATTCTAAATGGATTTTCTTTTTAGCAGCTTAAACTATAGAAAAAAAAGTGAAGTTGTTAATCGCTTGTTGAGCAACAAATGTATTTGTGGAGATTAGGATTTAAGTGTACCCCCCCCCCCTCCACCACTATAGTGTGAATTTCTGAAATTTATAAAGTAACTTTTTTTTCTATTAGAGTAATACATTTTTTAAACCAAACAAGTTAAAAGTATTACAGATATAAAAAAAATGTTGATAAACCCAAATTCAAAAATGATGGTAAAAAAAAAAAATTCACATTTTTGTGATCAAATGAAATATCTATAGTCCTACAAATTTGGGTTTTGTTTGATATTCATATTAAAACTCTGTTTTTCTATTTATTTCAAAAAGAAAAGATTTTGTTTTAAATGGGTCGCAGAATTATATTTATCTGCAAAAGATGTAGATAATTTGCATATTCTTTTAAACATTAATTCCCTGTTTTTTTTTTGTTTTTTTATAGGATGATCATCTGTAGTTAACTATTACGTGTAATTAAATTCATGCAGATATTTTACATGATTTATACTTGCGTAATATTTGCGTAAAAAGGTTATAGTAAACACAAACCTCTTTCTATATATATATATTTATGTGTGTGTGTATGTATGTATATACATATATATATATTTGTTTAAAAATTTTTGCCTACTAAACTTCTTTGTCAGTTTTTGGGCTACAGACATAAAACTTAATATATGGGGTATTCGAACCCATACAAAACTTTAATTTTTACACTTTTACAGATTTTCTCCGGCTAAAACCCAAATATAAAGAAATGGAATTTGCCAGGTGAAGGTTAAACGACAGCATTACGAATATGCATGCGTAACGTAATAGCTATTGGTTCATGTTTTAATTTTTAGCCTTGCAGCAAACATGTCTTCATAGCTTCAAAGGAAAAAGTAAATCATAAGCTAAATGTTTTGGTTTCGATTCTCAGTGGTGGCACATAAATCTTTTTTTTTTTTTTTTTTTTTTTTTTTTAAGTTTTTAAATCATTACTATATATTGGGTCCAATATAATATTAAATACGAAATCTGCATTAATCAAAATATATTTAAGCGTATTTTATGACCGGGCAATATTGTGCGGCCGGCTAGTATAAAATAATTTGACCGTTATATTTCTACTAGCCTGGGTGTTTGGAAGTGTGCGTTGAGCAAAAATACGAAAGTGGTAGGCAGGCTAGAACCCGTACTGGGAAGGAAGAAAACGTGAAAAAACAAAACGTGGCGTCTTTGCTGTTGCACCCATCGCTAAACTGGAAGTGACGGAGGTGTAAACTAAGGCTAGTCAATCAAAAAGAAGACTATAACTTTCGAAAGTATTGGCGAAAAAAGCGACTCTTCTCCGTAGAAAAGTGCCCAGTTGAGGGTGAAGGAATTAATGTTTTTAGGCAATTTTTCAATATTTGTCGCTCGAACGGCCGAGCTTCAAAATGATATCAATCTTGTGAAAATGCGTCACCCCTATTGAAAGTTTTAGGCAGACATGCATGCAAACAAACATACATACATACATTTAAACAGATAAGTGAGATTTATATTATAGATTATGTATTCTGTGTGATTGTAGATAATTATGCGTAAATTAAAAATAGATTTAAAATTGTTCATTTAAAAATTTCTCAAAGACGTACTCAATCTCCATAAAAATACATTCAAGTGATTGCGTTTTTCAAATTTCATTATTCAATATTTTATTTATTATAGTTTTTTTTCTTTTTAATAAATTTTTCACTAACTTCCTTTTTAACCTCATTAAATCCCAAGGTGTCTAATTTTTTTTTTACTATGAAGTTGAAACTTTGGTAATGACTAAAAATATCATGTTAAGGTGTGTCCTCTCCTCCCCATTCTGAGTATAATAGCAATTTGTGTTCAACTAACTATACAGAATGAATCGTTTACAATATAAACAAATATATATAATACATATATATATAAATCGAAAGTTATTTAGAATGCAAAATATTGACTGTTTTATAAATAGGACACTGCGTACATGTGATTTGATTTTAGAAATCAAGACCTTGCACATGCAAGATAAAATTTACACAAAGAAACAAAGCAGTTTCACACAGAAGAATAACATTGCACTTTTGGCAATAATTTTGTGTCATATTATTGTAAAACTCATTTTAAGTTCATGCATGATAAAAAAAAATAGAATTTTAGCAAATTTCACAAGAATTTTTAAGGGTTCAAACAACTCTTAGAGAGAAGTTGATGTATATAGATGAATTCTATCCTTTCTTCAGAGAAATTGTGTGGTAGGTAGACTTTGGGTTTAATTTTGGCAGTTTTTAACTCTCCTTTTCTTTATTTTATTCGTTAGTCCTCTCATCCCATGAGCGATGTTTCTGGCAAAGTGTGGAGAATTATTGTTGGCTTTTTTTTTTTTTTTACCTTAAAGTCATATATTTTTAAGTTCCTTACATCAAGTGGCTCCATGCATTGTCTGGGGCAATTTCCATAAAAAAAAAAATTTTCTTATAGATTTTAAAAATAAATTTGGTGTCGTATTTATAGGGCAATGGGGCCTAATGGGTTAAACCTGTGGGAATGGAAATTCCCAGGCTAACTCGATTGTTGCCCTTTAACTCTGATAACTGGAGAGAGACACAGCCACGTGACTTACTGTTTCTTATATTTCTGCTTTTTTTCCACTGAACCCTTGACCAGTCAACATTACATGTAACACTCCTGGTGGGGGCATCGGCCACCCAACCAGCGCTCCTAACTAACCTGTCAACCTCTCATCAATCGCAAGTAACGAACTCTTATTCTTTCTATCTATATCCTTGATATTTCTCATGTAAATTTATGTAAATAAATCTGCATTCTTGCGCTGATATATACCGATATGTTTTCGTCATCATTATGCAACCTTTTGCTTTTTAATCACACAACCATTCAATTCATTTAACTACACAATGGCGATGGGATCGTCTATAACACAAGCAGACCATCCTGTCCCTCTCTACAAGCCATGTGACTTCCTGTTATATTTCTGCCTTTTTTCTGCTGAACCCTCGACCAGTCAACATGTAACGAAGAGTCTCTTCTGGTGGGGCATCGGCCACCCAACCAGCACTTTCCATTCCCACAAACCTTACAGTTCAGCTCTATTGAAAATGTAAACATTTGACTTCAATTTTAAACTTGTGTGTGGGTTTTCCCCAATTATCCTGAACATATGGATTTCCCCATGAATCTCTTTTGCTGTCAGCTAGAAAATGAAGCTGTAATTACACAACTCGTACATAAGATCTGTTTGTAAACATTTTCACCAAGAAGTCAACAAGATCTTGCCAACAATAAATGAATACTTACCTAATAACGTTGCATGCTTGATTTGAATCCATTAAAGATTCTATCTTCAGTTTGTCCTTGTAGCAATTTGCACTTTTTTCTTTCTTTTCTTACCTCTCTTTGTGAGACGAAGCCTTCCATTCTGTGTTCCATTCGAGTTCTTTGTTATTTTACAAAGACATCAGCATTCCACTACATCAGATAATAATAGCACTTAACGTTTATAGCAGATGTGATGGCACATTTAAAGAAAACCTTTTGTGCAATCACCCTTTCTCTCTATTCACAGTTGTTCAAGTTTTGTAAGCTAAGCAGTGTTGGTTTTGTTGTAAGATCCGTCTCCCCATGAGGGCCAAGTTAGACACAAGGCCGATTTTTAATGTGGAGAATGCAGCACCCACAAAAAAAAATCTAGACTCTGGATTAGAAACAAAAATAAAACTTGCCTCAGTCTTGGAGGACTTTTTCCAGTCGGATTGAAGACAAAAGATACATTTTAACCCTATTTGTAAGATCCTGATCAAAATTAATGTGAGGGGAGTTTGTCTTCATTGATTTTGATACAGTAAAAAACATGATGTCCAACTTTTTTCAAATTAAATTTTATAATTAAAAAGGCAGATTGTAAAAATTCATAAATTACAAAATTATTCAGTGATCCATTTGAGTCGTATATGAAAAGTAGTGTTTGTGTCTATGTATGTACTCACAATTCTTCCTTTAATAATGAAATTACTGATAATAACCAGGGAACTTTCCTAACCACTTTAAAAAAGATTTAAATCCAAAAGCATCCCTTTCTCCATAAATCGGGCTATTCTTAAAAAGTCTAAATCTTACACTCCAGGTTCTAAGTCTTGTCACCTTTACATATCTGAAGCTATAAGTATAATTACATGCCCCCAAACTTAATTCATTCCAAAAGCGAACTTATTTCCCAATGTGAACATAAGAAAAAAATCAAATACAACCAATTTGTTTGAAATTACTTGGCTCATCTCTTAAACCTACTGCTATAAATTTAATCAATATAAAAGATTTCTTTTACCCCCCCCTTTTTTGTGAGACTAAAGGATCTCCCTATCCCTATTGCTTGTGCACTAGCTTCCCCCCCCTTTAGTCTCACTTTTTTCCTATATTATTTCACATTATTTTATTTTTTATGCTATATTTTATGTATGTGTGCATATGCATTTATAGATGTATATGCATACATTTATAATTATAATTTATAATTCTGCATCAAAATTAATCGACCTTAATTATATTCCCGTCTGGGTCAAATTGACCATTCTGACCTATATCTATCTGTTTTAAAAATAGATTTAGAAAGATGACTCTCTACCTTCCCCATTCCCCCTTTCTCTCTCGCCTCCCCCAACTATGTCTCTTTCTCCCCTCTCCTCTTGTTTTTAATATCCTTTCTTCCTCTTTTACTCTTATCTCTCTTTTTCATATTTCTCTCTTTTTCTCTCACCACCCCTTTTCTTGATCTCATTTGTTATCTTCATTTTCACACCCTCTTGTTCCTTGATCTGTTATTTAAAAAAAAAAAAATGTTGCATATCTTGACTTCTCCACAACCTGATTTTTTTTAAGCTCCAATTTACCCTGGATATTTATATTTCTGTTTTCTCATGGATTACCAATGCACTTTCATCAGAACTTTCAACAGATCTTTCCTCTTCTGGATTTTACTATCTTTCCCTTTGGATTTTCATATCCCTTTTCTCCCTTTTTTCCGTTTCTTGCTTTTTCAATCTCCCTGAATCCCGATAAACTGTCTCGAATTAAAATGCAAATATGATTAACTTCATATTATTTGTTTCCTGTGATGCATTAATCTGTAAAATTTATTGTATATTTTGCAAACCTCTTTATTCTGATGAGAAGAATTGCATTCTTCGAATAATTAACATTTTGTATACCCTCCTTGTAGTTTTAGGTGTTTATGGTGTTTTGAAAATCTGAATAAATTTTCAATGTCAAGATTTTTATTTTATATATATATATATATATATATATTACTATTATTTCACCCCAAACAAGGCAGAACCACTTTGTCGCAAGGGGCTATCAAGGGGCTATGACTTGGGAATTTACAGAGACACTCTGTAGGGAGTTGGCCAGTGAGATGTCTGTTCACATTACACTTGAAGTTCTGTGTGGCAGTACAGTTAAGGAAGTAAGGACCTGGGAGGGAATTCCAAAGTCTATATACAATGAAGTTATCAAATAATATATCTTTAACTTTTTTCCTTATTGACCTGATGATATATAATAAAGTTATGTGACTTTCATTCCTCATCTTATATACACACGCATGGAGTACAAGCTGTACTTACTGCTGTTAACCATACTTATTAGTTATACATTTAAAAATTAATTTGGATTAAAAATAAAGAGGCAAGAAACACTGAAACCTGCAAAGTGTCACAAAATGTTTAGATGGAAAAAGGCAGTTCAATAATGTAAAGGAGATAAGGCATTTAAGCTGTGAAGATTTATTTCCCATATATTATTTGATTGATAGCGGGGCTACCCAGCATTGCCTGGGTGTTTGGAGGTGTAAAATAAAAAAAAAAAAATAGTGTTAGTAGTCAGGCAGACTCAAACCTGTGACGTGGTAATGCCCAAGCGGAAAAGAAAGTGAAAGAAAACGTGACATCTTACCGCTACACTAGGAGGCCATAGGAAGTGAAAAGCGTTCACATTTAGCGATGTTAATCAAAAAGTTGACTTGTTAGCAGGTGCAGAAATGAACGTTGGCAGAAGGTCAGTTCAGCTTTCTGCTGTTTCATTTATTTGTTTCCCCATGATGTCGGGAAAAACCAGCTCCCCACAAAAAGGGAGTGTCCAAATGAATTGTCTGATATGAGGGGGTTCCCCCACATTGATCAAAGCTAATTGCTTTTTAGACATCCCGGCATGAAAGCCCGGGAAGCTGCCTTCGCTTTCGATTAGTTTCGCTTTTATACGAAAAACATGAACAAATACGCGAGAGGATGGAATAGTGTGAATTTTATAAAAGTCAATCAAAATAAATCTAGAGGCGACGTCTTTTCGCAAACCGTAGATATTATTATCTAGGGAGTATATAAAAAATTCTAAAACATAGTAGCCCCCCCCCCCCACTGAGACCCCCCCTCCCCCTGAACAGTCTTTTCTGGATATACAAAAACGCACACGCCACTTTTGACTTTTATTTATATATATATATATATATATATATATATATATATATATATATATATATATAGAGAGAGAGAGAGAGATTGTTGCATCATAACAATCTTCCTGACCGTAATTAAATTATTTATTTTGTAAAGTAAACTGGAGCTGAAGAGATTTTTGTATTATAAAAAACAAAACCTTTGGAAGCAAGGGAAGGGGGCAAAATATTTAAACAGAATTAAATGTCAAATATTGTGGCTCAAAATTATAACTTTTTTATATTCAAAATATTTTATTCTGTTTTCAGATTACTGAACTGCAATGACAGCAACTGTTCAGTCTCCCCAAGAACTAATCACATTCTGTCCAAAATCTCATATTTTAATCAAATCTAATTCTTAACATGGGGAGGGGGTGAGGTGATAATTGATCCTAATCTTAAGAGAAAAATTTTTTTGCATTATTTGGATTCTTCTAACTTCTGTTTTTATCTTTAGTGTTATTTGCATAACGTTTCGGTAGATGTGACCTACAGCCATCTTCGGGGGAACCTTTCTGTCGGATTCGGAGGTGTGTGTGTGGGGGCTTTCTGTCGGACTCGGGGTGAGAGATCTTTCTGCCGAACTTGGAGTAACCTTTCTGGCAGACCCTGGCAAACCTGCATGGAATTTTGAATGGAATCCCTTATTTAATCCCCAGGGAATAGCATGCTCTCATTTCACCAGAAATAACCAGGTAGAAGTCTTAAGTAATTCACAATTGTATTCTTTGTATTGCCTGCACTGAGGATTGAACCTTGAACCTCAAGAAGAGTGTTACAACTGAATTTTACCTAGTTTATCCACTTTATACACCATGTGTGCTTGTTTCATTTAGTGCCAATACTAATTGGCTGTTTTTCAGTTGTTTCATTAAATCACAATTGGAAACATTTAGGCCGATATGGATTCCCAGTTAAGAATCGCTGAAATCTGAATAAGGAAAAACAATTTGCATTAAGTTATTATAGTCTATTTGTTTTTTTGTTTTTTTTGTGTTCATAGAAAGACTTTCACTAAATTCAGTCATCTTTGAAAACATGTCTAGTAGCAGCAGCAGCAGCGGCTTAAAGCAATTGATGTCTTTCCTTATCAACTTCCATGGCTAAATACGTTAATAGCATGGTTGCATGCGACCTAGCTATCCATTTATAGAGGTGCTATCCGAATATTAAAAGTATATTCATATAGAATTAGTGATTAACGCATTTGATAAAATATATCACATGAATCCAAAGATTCTATTGTTGGCATTGGTTTCCCCGATATTTTTTTTTCTTGTCAGATATTTTTCTAGAAAGACATCAGGTAATTATGGGAAAGACCACATAAAGGTTGCCAAAATCCTAAGTGAAAATGATTTTTTGTGGAAAAAATTGGATTCGAAGTCAGGACACCCAGACTTGACCATTGTCACCTTCCAAAAGATGAATATATGTGACCTGTAATGCCAAAAATATCAGGGTTAACAAACATGGGGAAAGGTCTTCCTTGAAGCAATGCATCATCCATAATAAAAAAATTTGTTTTAAATATGTATTTTATTGGACTTGATTACTTTTTTTTTTACTTTGCAAATTACTTTATACTTATAACCGTCCGGTACACCCATATAGCATATTGGTTGAAAATCTGAATTTATTTTTCTAAATTGTCTAAGCTGATTTCAGAAACTAATCTCTTGTCGTTGTTGGACAAAACTCCACTGCAACTTTGCAAAGTATGTCAGTTCTACTGCTATCAAGTGGAATAACATTTTACGAGCATGAAACCTCAATAGCATCTTTGTTTTCATTTCATTACAAACTTATCACAAACAGGGAAGCGATTATACGTTACCTATGCTGCAAGTAGCCATCTTTTAGAGTGAATACATCATCATCATCGAAGCATCAGTTTGCAGCTTCTAATAATTTGCCTCTGTTGAAAATCATGTGACTTTCTACATTGATAATTTGGTTATAACTGTGCTATTTGCATAACTTTAAAAAAAACAAAAAAAAAAAGCTACTGATGGTGGCTAAGTGGTTAACGACAAAGACTGGAAATCTGATTGTGCCAAGTTCAAATCCAGTTGGTGCCACAAAACAACTCGGATACAACCCATACTTGACCTTGTGTCTAATATCCTGAAATAGAGCTAAATAAATACTTTGATTCTCTAAAGCAGATTATAAATATGTTTTCTATTTGAATGTTTTTGTGAGGGACACTCTAGTATTTTTTATTTATTTTTATTTTTATTTTACACAGCTTTACCCCAAACAAGGCATATTACCACTTAGACGTAAGGGGATACTAATTGGGTCCATGCCTAAGAAAGGTTAAGATCTTGGTTTAGGTTGCATTTGAACTTCTGCATATCAGTACAGTTTGGGAAGCAGGTAGGAGGGAGCGAATTTCAAAGTCTAGCCATTCTAAAGAAGAAGCGATTAGAGTAGAAAACTTTCTGACATTTAGGGACCTCAACAGTGAATGGGTGGGATTTTGTTGCTAAGCAGGTTTGTCGAGGATATGTACATTGATGGGGCACAAGTGCAATGAGTTCATCAGAGCAAGTTCCATTGAAATACTTGTAAAACAGGCACAGGGATAAAACCTTGCAGCGATGGGACAGGGGTTGGAGCCTAGTTGACAAGTAGGACATATTAGATTGGAAACTTTTTTTTGGGACTCTATCCAAGAAGGAGAGACTAGTGGAAGATGCACCAGCCCAGATGTGGCAACAATGCTCCATGCAAATGGTGGTCTTGTAGAGATATAGGATACTCTCAAGTGTGAATAGTTTTCTAGCATGATAGAGAGAGCCCATTCCAGTATATTTCCTGTGAATGTAAGCCGAGGAATTTAAAGGAAGAATTCTTTGGTAGGGAGTTATTTGTCATGGATATTGGTGGTTGGAGACGCTTTTTGTAATTGTTAAAGGAGAGCAGTTTAGTCTTACTAGCATTAAATGTTGCCTTCCATTCAGGTCCCCATTCCACTGCGGTCTGAAGGTCATTTTCCAAGGATTCAGCTATTGTCTTAGATTTATGTACATCCATTCTTCCCTCCTGCATGTGATAGAGCGTTGTATCATCAGCAGGTATACTCGTCTTGGACACAATATTATCGGGAAGGTCATTGATGAATATCAAGAATAATAGTGGTCCAAGGATCGCCCTGCACTCCCGCATTAATGTTATGCTGCTTGGATGAAAGTTCATCAATGAAAACCTGGATGAAAAACTGGAATCTTTAGGAAGATCTTCATCGTTTCAGTAATTATAGGAGCAACCAAACTCATGGAAAAGAATTTCATAAACTATCTCCTTCTTTCACATCATTGCTGCTGCTGCTACTACTACTACTACTGTCTTCATCTGCCTCTCGCCAACAGTTCCTATTTTCCCACTATTTCCCCATCTCCACCAATTCGTCACATCTTATTCCTTTTCTTCCACCACCTCTCATCTCATTTATTCTCGTACTATATAAAACATACAATGTGCAAACAAGTTCAACTATCAGTTGTATGATGCACATATAATCATATTTATGATGAATATGCAACACCATTCATTGTGATTATACAATTCCTACAGTTATGTACCTAGAAAATGGAACTCTTAAACTTGGCATAGTGGTATGGGACAAAGAGAAAGAAGCAACCTTGGTAGAAGTTAGTGTCCTCATAAATGCTGGATTAAACAGAGCTCAGAGGGAAAAGATAACAAAATCTATGGCATGAAAAGAAACTGGAATCTTTAGGAAGATCTCCATCGTTTCAGTAATTATAGGAGCAACCAAACTCATGGAAAAAAATTTCATAAACTATCTGGCAAATTTACCCGGTGAACCAAGTGCAAGAGAGATACAAACAATTGCACTTTAAGGGACGGTTAGAATCTTTAAAGGTCTCTTGACACGAGACAGCAGGTGAATACTCATCTCGAACAAAATAAGAAAATTAAAAAAAAAAAAAAAAGTTTGAAACCAAATAAACAATCTGTCAAGTTAAATTATTTTTAAAATATATATTTTTTAATTCATGGTAATTTATTGGGTTTATTTACTTAGGATTTTTTTTTTTTAATCACGTGACGCATCCATATGCATCGTGATTGATAATGTTATCTATAGCTTGCTTGATTTTTATAAATTGTGCAAACTTTAATGTTTGCCACGCACCAATCTTGTATTTTTCATTTTTGAATTTCGAGAAACAAGTTAAAGATGTTTACATTAATGTCTACATAAATATGAGTACACAATCCAGATTTTTAATCATATTTTTCCCCGATTGGTAGAAATGTAATTTCTGAATTAAGGAAATGACTTGCAAAGATAGGTTAGATTGGAAGTCAGTGTCTAAAAGCCGTCCAACACATGCCAGCATATAAATATATAAAAACTGCCAATGATTATTATGAATGCCAACAATTGCCCTTTTAAATAGTGGAGTAATGCCGGTGAATACTGCAAATTATGACAAGAATAACCCAAACATTATCCGTACGCAGTTTTTGATTATTTCAGAAATTAAGAAAAAGAAAACTTGTTCTTTGTTGGCAATTGTATTATTTCATCTTTGAATGTTTCTTTGGAATTGTCATCATGAAATTCGAGAATCTTTTTAATTCAATTCTCTTTTCTCTTATAGTTAATCTTTCGGTGCATGTTTACATTGATCTTTTTAAAGCAACGCATTTCAGGTGAAAACATTATTACATACGTGTCACGGCAAAATTAGTATAAAATTTAAAAATTACGAAAAATCATACTTTAATGTATTTTTGATAATAAAAATCAGCCACAATTACATTCTCCGATATTGTGTTTAAAGATGGTGGACTTTTAATTTAAGTCAAGATAAGTTAGTGGTTAACTCCCTTGTTTGTCATACTGGACTAGTCACACAATCTCTTCCACATTAAAACATACGATAAAACTTGATAATTCGATAAATTCTATTTTTATTTGTAATCATTTAAAAAATTTTTGGAATTTAGACTAATTTTGCCATGACATTTAAGTATGTAATGTTTTCACCTGAAATGCGTTGATTTAAAAGATCACAATTGTAAACAAGTGTTACAGAAGAATATTAGATAAGTGGAAAATGAGATGAGGATAGACCGAGATTCGAACCTTGTAAGCAAGGTTCAGAAATAGATTCAGAAAATGGAATGTTAGAATTTCGCATTGTTAAATTTCATATAAAATAGTTTAGATATGTTTGTATTGTAAAAAGAATTTAATTGTGCATTCTTTTATGGAAAGTGAATTAAAAAGGTCAGCTACAAAAATAATGCAAAATACAATTTAAAAACATATCGAAAAATAAGTTAGGTTGAAAAATAGGTTGAGAACGTTGCAGAAGTGTGTTTTGGAAATATATGTTTAAGCCACGTGAGTCGATCATGTTTTGAGACCACACGCCTGACGTCATAGCAAAAATGAATTCTCAATATAGGAGCTAGGAGTCGAAGATCAGAGGCAGTCGAGACCGGATCGGACAGACAGTCGGTCGAACAGAGCTGACATGATCAGAGAAGGGTTCCTTTAGAAGCAAAGGGAGAACATTTAACATGTAGAAGCAACTTTGAATTCCTTGACGTCATCATCTTCCGATCGGTCGATATGATAATAAAGAAGTTATGTTTTTTTAAAACTTTGTCGTGTCATCATTCAACAGCAAAAGGTAATGTGTGAAACATCCTTATATGAACTTTGTATAAACCCATCCTAAGTAATGTCTCTCTCCATCATAAGTAATGATTGTCCCCTTCTGTGTTAAAAGAACTAATCACCCTCTCACTATATATGTGTTAAGAAGAAACATTCCAAAATCGTATAAACGTCTTCTCTCTCTCTCTTCTCTCCCCAACATCAGTGTTATGTATATGTCTGCCGTTTCCCTTAAATATGAATGTTCCCTATACAACAGTACAATATATAATACACATGTATACAACAGTACAATATATAATACACATGTATACAACAGTACAATATATAATACACATGTATACAACAGTACAATATATAATACACATGTATACAACAGTACAAGATATAATACACATGTATACAACAGTACAATATATAATACACATGTATACAACAGTACAATATATAATACACATGTATACAACAGTACAAGATATAATACACATGTATACAGCAGTACAATATATAATACACATGTATACAACAGTACAATATATAATACACATGTATACAACAGTACAATATATAATACACATGTATACAACAGTACAATATATAATACACATGTATACAACAGTACAATATATAATACACATGTATACAACAGTACAATATATAATACACATGTATACAACAGTACAATATATAATACACATGTATACAACAGTACAATATATAATACACATGTATACAACAGTACAAGATATAATACACATGTATACAACAGTACAATATATAATACACATGTATACAACCAAATAACATAAACTCGTAAGGCGGGGTAAATACCGTAACTAGGGAGCTGAAAACATCATAACCTGAAAAAAACGTATCCTAGGGCCACCGTATTCCGTATTAATGAATTGATATCTGTAGTCGTTGATCGTCGCAAACGCGCATTGCAGTCAGTGAAGCAACCAGTATTCGCCTATTGTGCGTTGATGACAATATGGATTTTTCCAGACGTTTTGCCAGATCATTAAAAAAACCCAAAAAAACTGAATCTGATTTTCACTGACAACATTATAAACGCAGTGTACACTATTTTTTGTTTAGATAAAACTTTGTCACTTCTATGAATTATTTAAATTAAAGAGTATTATTATTTTTTTTTTGCCTATCAATTTAATTATTGTAAGGGAAAAGGGAAACTTTATTTCTAGTCAACTTGGACTTTTTTTTTGCTAATGCTGATTCAAGAGAAATGTGGTTAAGGATTGTGCAACTCCTGCTTCACTATAGATTTCATACAGGCACTCTTGCAGAGTGTATCCATTATCTCTCAAGACTGAAAAGAGGCACACACACACACACACACACACATATATATATCCAAAAAAGAAACTCGAATAAACCTGGAACCCCATCCTCCAACGTAAACCCCTACTACCAGGTCTCCTTCTCCAACATCAGGGGTCTGTGTTCCAACCTTCCAGAGGTTGAAACAATTACAGGAGATGAAACCGGACATATTCTTTCTAAGTGAAACTGGCATAGGGCCAACCACTTCTCTAGACGAATTCATAATTAAAGGATACTCTAACTTAACATCTAAATCTGACCCCCAAGATCGTCATGGGCATGGAATATGTGCCTACATCAAAGATGGCTTTCCATGTGGTAGGGATATCTCCAGAGAAGACCCTAATTTACCTTATATGTGCTTCTGGGTTGCACTAGCTTACACCACTGCATTTATATTTGTCCTCTATCACTCCCACAACAGTGGGGTTACTATCTTTAAGAGCATATCTGAGAAAATTGACCACATCCTGTCTGCTCATCCTTCGGCTAACATTCACATTTGTGGTGACTTCAATGTCCATAATGTAGAATGGCTGACCCACTCAAATGAGGGGAGGTTCTATCATGATTTTGCCATTGCCTATGATCTCACTCAGATTGCTCATGAACCCACCCGTGTGCCCGATATTACCGGTCAATATGCAAGCCTTCTAGACCTTTTCCTCGCAACTTCCCCTGAGCTATGTTCATGTTCCGTTCTATCTTCTCTGGGATCCTCTGACCACTCTGTTGTAGCAGTTAAGATAAAAATGAAATGTAATAAGTCTTCAGACGTACCTCTCCACCGTACTGTATATCTATACTCTATGGCTGACTGGGATAGCTTCCGTACATTCATATCGGATCTACCTCTGCATTCCATGTTTAAAAAGGATGTGTCCTCTATAGTATCAGACCTGACCGAATGGTTAATTGTAGGCATAGACCGATTCATACCATCCAAAAAATTCCAACAAAAACCTAACAGCCAGCCATGGTTCTCCCCTGAATGTACTGCTGCCATCGCACACAGAAATCACTTTTTCCATAGTTACCAATGTAATAGATGTACTGAGACTAAAGCTGCTTTTAGGACTGCCAGCAACCACTGTAAAAGAGTAATAAAAAATGCAAGAGAGCTATATGCTCAGTCTGTTAAATCCAAAGTAGCTGAGCAGCGACTTGGTTCCCACCAGTTCTGGCAAATAGCAAACAGAATCTTGAACAGAAGCATGCATTCTATCCCAACCAGCATCAATGGACCTGAGGTCATCTCGTCAGCATCCGACAAGGCCAGACTATTTGCCATGGACTTTGCAGCTAATTCTACCCTATGCGACAAAGGCCATCAACTCCTTGTATTTCATCCTATAACAGACAACACGCTATGCAACATACAAATATCTGTGCATGAGGTCGCCAAGCTAATTAAGAACCTTGATTCCAGTAAAGCAACTGGCCCTGACGGCATTCCAGTTATAGTGCTGAAAAAGCTCCAACCAGAACTTGCCCCCATACTTACAAAACTGTTTAAGCGTTGCCTTAAGGAGAAGTGCTTTCCAACACCCTAGAAAACCTCATCAGTATGCCCTGTATTTAAGAATTCAGGTGAAAAGTCATCTCCCTCTCCTTACAGACCAATAAGTCTCCTGTGTGTCATGAGTAAGTTGTTGGAATCCATATTAAATAAAGTAGTCAACCACCTCAACAGAAACGACCTTCTTAGTGACATGCAACATGGTTTCCGCTCTGCAAGATCTACAGCAGATGTGCTAACGGTTATATCACATAGGATTAGTGAATCTCTTGACAAAGGTTTTCTTTCCAGGACAATTGCTCTTGACATATCGAAGGCCTTCGATAAGGTATGACATAAAGGCCTACTCCACAAGATTTCCAGCTACGGTATTACTGGAAATGTTTTCGCAATCATTAAATCATTTCTCTCTGATAGGTTCATAAGAGTAGTGGTTGATGGGCAGAAATCAGAGGACCACAGTATTAATGCTGGAGTCCCCCAGGGGTCCATCCTGAGCCCAACTCTCTTCCTGGTCTACATCAATGATCTCCCAAAACACATACTTTAATCATTCGTTGACATCTATGCTGATGACATGACCATCTATGGCAACATATCAAAGGCTGTAAATGACAGAGTTCTCTCTAATTCTCTTTCCTCTGATTTTGAGCGCGTGATACAATGGGGGAAGAGGTGGCTGGTTACTTTTAATGCATCCAAAACCAAGCTTCTATCTTTACATCATCAACGCTCTGATCCCCATCTGGCATCAATTGTGATAGATGGCTCTCGTCTTGGGGAGACTCCATGTTTTGACAAGCTTCTGGGTTTGACCTTTGCTCCTGATCTTAAATGGAACACGTACATCAAATCTGTTGCCAGGGACGCTGGAAAAATGGTGGGATCCTTCTACCGCTCCAGAAGATATCTCACTACTGATGCAATTCTCTATCTGTATAAAAGTCAAGCACGCCCAAGGATGGAGTACTGCTGCCACATCTGGGCAGGAGCTGCTAAAAACAGCTTATCTTGCCTTGACAGAGTGCAAAATAGACTTCGTGGTTTGGTGGGGGATGCCCTTTTCTCTTCCCTGCAACCTCTCTCTCACAGAAGAGACGTTGCGAGCCTGTTTTTGTTTTGTTATTTCCATGGCAAGTGCTCATCTGAGCTCCAATCTCTCGTCCCCTGTCGCCAATCTTTCACGAGAAACACCCATCTAGCTGAAACTGTCAATAATTTTCCCCACTCTTTATCTGTGCCTAAATCCAAACGTAGATTCCATGAGCAGAGCTTCTTTCTCAGAAGTGCACGATTGTGGAACTCTCTTCCGTTCGCCTGTGTCCCAACTGACTACAACCTGGATGTCTTCAAATCCAACATAAACAAATTCCTGACAAACCGCCCCCTTAAGTAAGACACTCTCTCAAATCTCCAATACTAATGATTACTACAATACTATCTCATTGATTACTGTACACGCAATAACCCTTATCCTTGAGTGCCCTCCGGGCCTTGATAAGTGGTGACCCTCATGTAAAAAAAAAAATATATATATATATATATATATATATATATGTATATGCGTGTGTGTGTGTGTGTCTTATTCCAGGTCAAAATGCGTAATTCTGAAATATCGCTTTATTTATTCTTTTCCAGCCAATGAAATTATCAAGCTCTACATGTTAAAAATCAAAAAACCCTTTTCTTATTGGATTATTTCCAATATTTTACATAAGGTTCAATTTTAGTTCAAGAAAAATCTAAGACAAATAATTTCTTTTTTCTTTTAGACTTTTTCTTAAAGTATTTTACTTTTTATCAATTAAAATTTTTCATATCAAATTATTTAAAAAAACTTCCCCACCATTCTATTGATCACTGTAAAAGCATTTAAAATACGTATTTTTGGTTTTCATTTGACAATCAGTTTGAATCTTTTTCCTTTTTGTTATAAGCGTATTCCGCAACTTTTGAGATGAGGATTGATAATTTGTATTTGCATCATTCAAACTATTACGTGGGTTGTTATTTTCACAACGTTTCGGCCGATGTAACCTCCATGTAACCTAAGTGAATCTTGTTGAAGTTGTTAATCTTTGTCAGATTCAGTAGCCTATGCAGAATTTTGAACCAGAGTCTTTATTTAATCCATCGGGGTAGATTGTTCTTGTTCAGCTACTTATAAGCAGAAAGAAGTGTTAAGCATTGTGAGAATTCAATATCAACCAAGGGACATGTCTACGAATTTGAAGATGCTTGGTTAATTGTTCTGTTCTGTTTTGTTTCTTTCTAATCCAACATTTTCAAACACAATCGTATATTGACTACTGATTCCATTATGCAAGTGTACAGTTATCTTTTATTTTTATTTTCCTTACATGAATGGGTGGGATTTTGCTGCTTTTTGAGTTAGTCAAGAGTATGTCTGTCGAAGGGGCAAAAGTGCTACAAGTCCATCAGAGCACATTCCATTAAAGTACTTATAAAACAAGCAACATTGTGGCAATGGTACGTGGTTTGGAACTTTGTTGATAATGCAGGACCTATTAGATTTGAGACTCTTTTTTGGACTCTGTCTAAAAGAGATTAGTGGTGGATACACCAGACCAAATGTAGCAACAATACGCCATACATCGGCGAATGGTGGCTTTGTAGAGATTTAGGATACTCTCAGGTGGGAGTGGTTTTCTAGCATGGTAGAGGGAACCCACTTCTTTGCAGCAGCCTGATCATGGCATAGTCATAGCAATGGCATGAGTGCAATGACCGTGCCATGATTAGATGGGTGTGCGATCGCAAACTAGTAGAGAGGTTCCCTTCAGTCATGCCCTATCAGAGGATTGATGTTGGTGAGATTTGGGATGTCTTATGCGCTTGGCATTTCTGGTGGTTTGGCTATGTACAGCATGCCACCTCTTGCATCAATTCAATAATGTATGGATACTCCAGGCACGAAAGTGTATGGAAAATCATGGAAAACTTGGCTTGAGTGCATACGAAGTTACTGGTATCAACCCTATGGTTTGGACCGCATGAAGAGCAGGTGTAAGACATTGCCTGGTGTTTCCCACCTTGGAGTCCGGTACACTTACAGCATTTTAAACATTAAAATATGATGCTGATATGGTTAGAGTAAATTTCTCTTTTTTTCTTTTCATTTTCCAAATTTTTATTCAGCAAATTAGATATATTATATATAAAATTGTTACAGATATATAAAGTGAAATTGATAAAAATAAGAAGGAAAAAAAGTCCTTGACCTGAATAAAAGAATCTCCCCTTCATCAATTTTTTTTTTTTTTTTTTAAATGAAAACTATTTTCATACAAAATCTTTTTTTCTCTCAAATCTTTTTTTATTCCCATCTTACGAATTCAAATTCAAAATATGCAGTCTTAAAGCAGAAGATATTTTGAAAGAGTCGATTCTTCTTCATAGTGGACTGTAAAAAAAAAAAAAAAAATGGTAACAGTATACAACCCTTCCTCCACTCACCCACAATCTGAATCCGTTTTTATTATAACATAAAAATAAGCCTTACCAACTTCTGTTGATTTAACCATAAAACATCTTATGATTATGCATTCATTCCTTGTTTCGCATCAAATGAAACATTTTTTTTCAAATATTTTTGCATTCTTTTGTATTTTGCATTAGTCTTGGCAAAGTATCTTTGGCGTCAGTTGACAAATTTTCATTTCTTGCTGTTAAATACTTATAAATAACTCACCCCATTTTTCCTTTCTCTTCTACCGCCAACTAAAGAAGGAAAAAAATGTCAAATTATTTCACTTTTTATAAGAGGTCAGTGTGTACAGTTTCAACCCCATGGCTCTTTTAATCTGAAGATAATTTCAAATTTCATCCAATTGTTGCTCATCTTGACCTTATGATAATATACTGCATTTTTACAATCAACCTCCACAGAATAAAAGAAAAAAAAAAAAGTCTTATAATTAGTGTGAACGAACTGACCTGCAAAATTTAAACCATATAATTCCTCTCCAATTCTTCGAATCATTAATCAATCTAGCGATACTCTGACGCCTTGAAACACTAAACAGTATGGATTTTAAGCAAACCTGTTCTACTGCAGGCATCTTAATGATCATCTCCATGCATGCGATATGGAAAGATCAGCTAGGGCGATAGTATTTGATATATCCAAAGTCTGTTATGAAAATTTTAAGAAAATTCACTTGTAGTTGTACCCTATTATTAGACAGGTGCTTAATATGATCATATCCTTCTTAGCTAAAAGAAAGATCCAAGTCGTCCTCGATGGCCGGATATCTAATCATCACATGAATGCAGGTGTGTCTCGAGAATCGATACTTGAACCTTTATTATTCCTAAATTTCGTTAACAATCTCTCTGATGCAACTGTGTCCGAGTTGTGTATATTTGTTGATGACATCACACTCTACTCTCGGCATATGGGCAAATTGAATGCACACATATCTAAGGCAATGACTGAATGTTTAGAAAATGATCTCCACCTGTAGTGGAATGGGGGTCAAAAATGGATTTTACATTTCATGTTATCAAGACAAACCGATTTTTCTTTAATTATATGAAACCTTACCAACCTCCGATTTGTCATAGCTGATAGTATCCTTCCTGAGAATCTAACATTCAAACTTCTCAGCTTAACATTCACAGGTAAAATGAATTGAAATAAATACATAGAAAATACTATCAAATTCGCTGCAAAAAAAAGTGGGCTGCCTCTATCGAGCTAGAAAACTTCTTGTATATGCCAGTATCTGGATCATGTCTAAGTTTTTTATTTTTAATATACAAACAAATTATTTATAGTGGTTGTAGCTAGACGGTTTTTGTTGTGAATGTTTTACAGAGGTAATCATAGTTTCCAGTTCCTGTCATGAAAATAATGATAGAGTAGAAAGAGACTAACAACTTCTCTTTTCTGAGAAAGGAGGCTGAATAGAAGAGGACATCACCCACCAGATTTTGGTTAACCTCGTAGGACTCAACACCGATTGCTGCAAATCATATCGGCAATGTATTAAACTATTATGACCAAGTCCATCATTACATGCAGTGAATAGCATGATTTATGTGTTACTCCATTTTTTATTTTTATCATTCTATATAAATGGATCTGATAGTATTTTTTTACAAATAGCAGAATATTGATACTAATATATATTGATTTGCAAAAAGAAAGCAATAAATGTCTCGGCTTTATTATATAGTATGGATAACATTTCTGACAAAAAAAAAAAAGACTATTTTATTATTAGAGGATGTAAAATTTGCTCTAAAAGTTATAAAAACTGAGTCTTTTTTGTGTTTCCTCATAATCTTTCATAGCATATCTGGTTGTCATTTGAACGAAAAATTGATTTCCTGCTCGAACAGAAAGCACTAGAAACAACCATTCTGCACCGACCATTTCTGACCATTGGTGCAATTCCATCATGCAGTACTTTTGTGTGTCGGTCGTTTTGATTTGGCTTTTTTCCAATGATTTCTTTGTTTGTATTGTATCTCTGATCTGATTTGAAAAAATTTTTTTTTGGTGATTGCCATTCCAAATTTGATACATGTTAATCACAACTGACATAGAAACAATGCCATTAAATTTCTACAGAATTAGAAAGTTGCATGTTTTTATATTACTAAGACAGGCATAGTTTAATATTTACATATTTTTTAAATCAGGTTTGTGCATCATTCTAAACTTATGACCGTTGATTATGACAAGAAAGTTTACACGGTTTCATAAGTATTTTAATTCACTTCCATTTAAAGGTTAATTCCTGCCTTAAGCTGGGATCGAAACTAGACTGTTCAAACGACATATCTTGGGCAAATCTTTTTGTTTCATGTGAAGTGTGGAAAAAATTTATCTTCTAAGGAGGGGGATGGAAACACTATTTAAACATCTATTTAGTTTTTTATGGCCCTGGGCAATGTCGGGTAGGCATACTAGTCTTTTAATAAATTAACTTTGCTGACTTTATTAATATTAATATGCATAACCACTTCTGCCTCTATATTTACACTAAGTTTTTTTCTGTCATTTTCATCCATGTCCAACTGTGGCAATCCTTTCTCACGAATAGAGGAGGGGTCAAACACAATGAGAGAGATCTACAGGTGAGGAGGGGGGTAATTCACATGTTATCACTAGGGCTATGATAACAGCATATTCTTTTCATTGTTTTGACTCTCGAGTATATATTCGACACAGTTAATCAACCAAGAGCCACATCACTTTATAAAAGCATATAAGATATAAACGGATACACACTCGAGAGTCAAAACAATGAAAAGAATATGCTGTTGTCCTAGCCCTAGTTATCACTCTCCTTCAATGCACATACTCCTGACCAATCCGACAAGTAGCAAAATTCCACCCCTTCGCTGATGAAGTCCCTAAATGTCAAAAAGCCTTTTACTCTAATAGTTTCTCTTTCCTCAGACTGCCAAACTTTATAATTCCCTTTTCTACTTCCCTGACTGTACTAACCTGCTGAAATTAAATGTAATGTTAACACATCTCATTACTCAGCTCCTCACAATTCCCTGTTAGACATGATCCTAAATAACCTTACGGGCAAGTGGCAATATATCTTGTTTGGGTGCTGAAAAAGAAAACAAAGTATACGATAATTCCATAAAAATAAACACTTTAATCTTGGAATTTTTTATGTTTGTGTGCACCACCCACTTCACAGGTTGACATTATTGTGTGATTGAAATCGCTCACTTTTATTAGTGATAATGCACAGTTTTCCTGTAAAACTGAATGGAGCAGTCTGTGGTGGCAGATAATGTTTCTATAAAACATTAAGATTTCACTTGCATGTGGTAATGAATTCATTATAATATCATATCATGTTGAATGTTTTGCATGCCAACATGCATTAGACAGCTTTTAGAAATTCTAAACTAATCTATCTCTGCCCAGGTTTTCATTTATCCCTCATCTCTCAAGTCCATTCTTATCAATTCCTTCAGTGTTCTTCTTGACCTCAAATGTTCTACATTTCTTTCACTGTGGTCATGGCATCTCCTGTTCTGCACAATATTATAATTGAAATGAGTATATTTGCTGATGATACAACACTCAATAATATGCATGAGGAAAGAACGGATGTACATAAATCTAAGACAATGGCAGAATCATTAGAAAATGACCTCCAGACTGTAGTGGAATGGGGCTGCAAATGGATGGTAACATTTAATGCTAGTAAGATCAAGCCATTCTCCTTTAACAATTATAAGAAACCTCCCCAACCACCAATATCCATGAGAAATAACATATTATCTGAAAATTCTTCCTTCAAAGTCATAGGCCTAACATTCATGGGCAATATGAACTGAAACAACTATATTGAGGACATTGCAAAAGCTGCTGCAAAGAAAGTGGGTGCCCTCTATTGAGCCAAGAGACTACTCACACCTGAGAGTATTCAGTACCACCATTCACCTATGCATAGAGTATTGTTGCCATATATAGGCTGCTGTATCTACCACTAGCCTCTCCCTTATGGATAGGATGTCCAAAAAAGAGTTTTCAATCTAATATATCCCACTTTGTTAAGTAAGCTCCAACCCCTGTCCCATTGCTGCAATGTTGCATCTCTGTGTCTGTTTAACAAATATTTTAATGGAATGTGCTCTGATGAATTTGTTGCACTTGTACCCCCTCTACGTACATATCCCCAACAAACCCACTTAGCAACAAAATCTCACCCCTTCACTGTTGAGGTCCCTAAATGCCAGAAAGCTTTCTACTCTAATAGTTTCTTCCCTCGAACAGCTAGACTTTTGAATTCTCTTCCTGCTACCCTGACTGTACTGATATGCAGAAGTTTAAATGTAATGTAAACCAATATCTTGTAAATCTTTCCTAGTCATGGTCCTAAATAGTATTTCTTTACATCCAAGTGGAAATATGTCTTGTTAGGAGTGAATATGAGTAAAAAAAAAAAAAAAAAAAAAAAAATCTCCGTCTGTTGTCTAGATTTAATTTTCTTTGAGGTCATCAAAACTAAGCTTGTAGTTAAGGCTCTTCTTACACATCTATTGTATTATTTTCATATTTCTCTCCATGCAACGCATGTCCTCAATTCTCACTCACCAGATTTCACTTCCATACATCACACTCTTTACACACATACACTTGATAGACTCTTTCCTTGGTTGCCAGTAGTAACACTGTGAGTTGATAAAGGCAGAAATTCCTTGAACTTATTCCATCTACTCCTGTTGCAATCACACTAACTCTTCTTCACCAAGCTAACAGCACTACTTGATCTTGACAACCTCAATAGTTTTGCCGTCCACATAAATTTTCTCCACATCTGAGTTGCCATCCATATCTTGCATTTCTTGCACACAAACTGGTTATCATCTCTTTAAGTGGAATTACTGGTAAATTATAAACCCACCTACAAGTATCACAAAAATTGAATTGCATCCAACAAATTGAGGATTAGTTGAGCGATTAGGATTGTTGACCGTTGAAAACCAGTTGAATTTTGATCCCTGCTTAAAGTGCTTGCCTGTTTAGCCATATTGAAGAGCTGTGACACAGCATAACTGTGCGCCTGCAGATGATTATGTATATTTATATTTGTTAATGCTCAATATGATAAATTTCAATTGTGTCAATTTTACTTATTCTTGCATAAATATAATTTGCCAATATTTTTTTTAATCATCTCTCACTCTGCCATGACTTAGTTTTTTCTTTTTTTCTCTTTTCAGATGTTTGGAGTTTAGGAGTTGTGCTTTATATGTTGGTATGTGGTACTCCTCCATTCTATGAAGCTAATGACAGTGAAACATTAACAATGATTATGGATTGTAAATATAAATTTCCAAATCATATCTCCAAGGAGTGCCAATCGTAAGTATTATTATAAGTCACTTAGCAAATAGATCTTTCTTTCTTTCCTTCACCAATTATTTTAATGATCAATCTCAAAGAAGCATTTGTAACTAGCATTCTGCCTTTTAAACTAGCAGGGCTACCCGACATTGCTGATGGCAAAGTGTAACCTATTTCTATTAAAAACTTCTATCCCTCAACCTCTCTATATCTTTTTTCCTCCTTCCACATTTTACTCCTCCTTCTCTCCAATACCATCTTCTCCAACCAGCCCATTCCTCTCTATATGGACAGACATACAGAAACTCTACTTTATATAACAGATTCCTCGAGGAATAAGATAGCATTTTTTTTTTTAACTTACTATATAGTAATATAAAAAAAAAAATTAATATATAATATTAAAAAAATTCCTATATAATAACATAAAAAAAAATACTGACAAAATTTGACCTCCAGAGAATGAATAAATTTTTCAAAATTTTCAATATTGTTCATCCAAGTTGAACTGGCTTTCTCAATAGAAGGAAATTTCATGGTAATATCAAATTCAAAGGTGATTCTCAGTTGCTTGTATCTGGAATCTTTCTGTCGAACTCTCGAATCTGCACAGTATTTCGAACAAAGCACTTTATTTAATCCACGGGTGCAGTATGCTCTCGTTCAGTCAGTCATGACTGGGTAGAAGTATTTCACAATCGTATTTTGAGTGCCACAACTTCTGAGTATTGAACCATAACTTTCCAAAATAGTGTAACTTTACAACTGAATTTTACCAAGTACTTTATCCACTATACCACGTTGTGAAAAAAGCACTCGATGAGAACTGTAGTCCGAAAAATCCAAATATTATAAATAATTAATATTCAGCTAAAAATTCAGAAACAAAACGTTAACTGTTAAACTCATATTTTCATTTAGATTGGAATTACTATGGAAAGAAATCGGTAACCCCCCCCCCCCTTAATTTTGATATCAAAATAGGCCACATGACACATAATAGTATCTTCATTTCTAAGCATCTCAAGTAATGTAAGGTGGGGGGTAATTTGTATTTTAAATAAAAAAAAATGTAATTGGAGTTATCTACCTTACAATTAATTTTTTTATTTCTTTGAAATTTAGACAAAGAAATAATTAAAAAAATAAAATAAAATGACTTTAATGCATTCTGGGCAATACCGGGTGATTCCGGCTAGTCCATAACAAAGTCAAAAGTGTGTAACCTTGTTTTGTTTAAAATCACATTTTCTATCTAAATGGATTTGGTTTGTTTTTACACAGCAAGATTTTTGCGAAGCATGACTTAGTTCAGCTACAAAGTTGTCCACTGTAACTATGATAAATCAATTTGTGCTTGACCTTTAAGAAGTTGTCTAATGTATTGCCCTTCCTCACTTCCATTATCCTCATCATATCTACCAATTGTCAAAAAAAAAGCTCTTATGAAGATTTGATGTCTATAAGCAAAACAAGCACATTTCTTAAATTTATATCATATTTCGTTCGTTCCTTCCTTAGTCCACAAGTTAAAATAAAAAAAGGCCAAATATAATTTTTGAAGGCTAAATTCATGAAATTTGGTTTTAAAAAGGCTAATCTGGAAATCCTGGATAAAAATATAGGAGAGACCTGTTTTTGATGTAGCCTCATTTTCAAATATCATGATAATAAAATAAAATCGTTGTTGCAATAGTGTGAGAAACGAACTCATAATCTTGACATGCAGCTGTTTTTCACCAGAGAAAGAAGTAACCCTAATGTTACATAAAAAAAGGTAACATTCAAAAGAAACAGGACAAAAAAAGAATGTATGCCAAGAGGTGCTGAACCGAAGGAGTAAATTAAAGAATGACATTATTTTCATAGAAATATTTTAAAAAAAATCCTCATATTTGCTGCATGTCATTGGTTTTTCTGTCCAAAAAAAACTAATCTTAAAACCTATCCAAAAAAAATATCAACTTTATTTGTTGATTCAATATATTTCTCATTCCACGGAACTTCCGCAGGTTTTGTTAGTTAAGTAATATTATAAAGATTTTATTTTAATACTAAAATATTGAGTTATTGTTGTATTTTACTATTAATACTGCTGTAAATATTTATATGTTATATATATATATATATATATATATATATATATATAAAATTCTCATTCAACCATTCAGATGAATTCCGAAACTGAATCAAGACAGCGGACTATACATTGTAAGGATGCAGTATCTTTCAAGATAGAGATTTATAACAATGATGAATTTAACTTATATAATTATGTTACTGCAGTTTCAGATTTTATCTATTAAGTTTTATATTTCTCAACCATTTTATATATTTGAATGTAAAATCCATATCTACCGGGTGGAATGATAAAATTACTGCCCCTAAAGAAAACAAAACTACAGCTTTATTTTAGAACTTTTATTGAAAAAATCAATTCCGGTAACTTGATTATGTAGTAGAGCTGACATCTATTCAATGTAGTTGCCTTCAGCCTCAATCAGCACCTCCATATTGGCCCAGAACTGGGAGCATGCATTTTCCACAAGTGTCAGATGGAGCTTGGCTAATATTCAGCAGATGGCAGTCATCAGATTGGTTTTGGTGTTTTCGATGTATGACCAAACGAAGTAGTCCAGCGGGTTCAGGTTGGGGGAGGAAGGAGGCCAGTGAGAGACGGGTAAAAAGTCATAGCACTCCTTCTGAAGCCAAGCCTGGGTCTCTTTGAACTTGTGGACTGGTGTCGAGTCCTGCTACCACACCTAGCGTCTGTCAGCGGCCACTTGATTGCATCAGGGTATCACCGCACTCTTCAGCACTTACACTTTGGTGTTAACTTTCAAGCCGACGTTAAAGATGTGAGATGGCATGATGTGGCCCTCACCTAAAACCATAATCTTAGCTGGAAACTTTGTTTTCATTACCCTGGGCATGTCCCTGTTATTCATGGCAATCCAGCGATGCATTTTGGGGGTGCTGGCAATGGTCCTGTTTTCATAACTTGGATCAGTAGAGAGCATCTCTGATCTTGTTTGTTGAAGATTGTGTCACTTTCAGACATGTAGAAGGCTCCTATTACTTTTGGGATTTCTAGTAGATGGTCTGCAACAAAAAAAGAAAACTGTTTTTCATCAAACAGAAATAGAATTGTTGTTTTTCTTTTTCTTTTTCTTTCTTTTCTTTTTTTTTCTAGGGGCAACAATTTTATTGTTCCACCCTGTATAAAAATGGTACTCACCAAATGAGGTGCTTAGTTTACATAGATACAAATAATGAATGTAAAAGTTGGTGCAACCATATCATGATTGCATTATGCTGGCTTTTTCTTTGGCCGATACAGAATCCTATGTCAAACAAGTTTAGATAGGTTAAAAAACAAGATCCGTGGCCTAATGGATAATGTATTTGCTTTCAGTTTCAATATTTTGTCATTGTAGGCTCAAATCTCACAATAGATTTATTTTCTTTGCTATAATGTTCCAGTTATTTCCTAGCCGATATTGATCAACATAAATTTGAATAATTTTTAGTAAAAAAAAAAAAATGGTTAGAAAATATTAAGTATTTGTTCTTAATTTCTAAACTTGGCTATAAAGTTCAAATAAAGTTAAGAAACACGACAAACGAGTACTTCAGCTAGTTTGTATATAAAGTAAATCAATTCTTGTAGAAAACTCAATTTCCATCCAGATTTTGGCAGGGTTTACCATGTGAGACTGCATGGTCACTCGCTCAACAAGGATTGCCACACCCAACATTATGTGCTGTGGATTTCTTCTCTTCTGGTCATGTCTTTGCATTGGCAGCTGCCGTGGATGGCATACACAGGTCCACAAGTATAAAAAATAACACAAAACACAAACTCCAACACATTCTACATATATTAGTTGCATTCTGGGTGTGTGTGTGACACTATCATGGAAAACAGTTCTTGAAGTGCTAATGTTCACATTTTAGTTTTTCTGTTGAGGCCGAGTTTGTCAATTAGTTGATCAGTGCATTTCCTTATCTCGACTTCCTACAGCTCTCCCAATCTGGTCCAAGCTGCAACCATCCTTCTACTGTGTCCAACTTAAAACTGTCCTCAATCATTGCAAATTCAAAATTGTCCATAAAATGTTACTGTCATAAGCTGAGACAAAATTCACTGCCATTCCTAAAACTGCTTGTAAACTAATTATAAATATATCTATCTTTATGTCCGCTCTTTTGTTTGACACCCCTTGATTAACAATCAAATTTTAGCTTCCGTTGTGTACTTTGGTGAACAATTTCATTTCCATTGTTCTACTGATAAGCTTATTTCCTCCTTTTTTTTTTCTTCTTTTAAACTTCCTAACACTTGGTGGGGAGGTAACGTCAATAGCATCACAGTAACAATCATGTGTAACCACCACACAGTGTTCCAATCTGTTGTCTTGTTGGTCTTGTAATCGTAATTTTTTTTATATTCATAAACATTATAAGAATGTCTTTCAGCTTCACCAATTGCTATGATCAAGTGGTTCATATTGAGTTTCTCTTTTCTATGCAGACTATTATGCACAGTTTGCTTTTGTTTTGACATCTAAATGGTCATGCATATCTTCTGCAAAGAATGCTACAAAGAAACACATAAACATTAAATACTTCTTTCCCATTTCTTGCAAGCAAAATGTTTACATAAAAAGATAATTATCATGATTTAAAAAAAAAAAAAAAAAAAGTTTGAACGTTACAATTTCTTTTTTGTTTTTTTCCTAAGTTTATAATTATTTCATGAAACGGCAGCATTTAAACATGTCATCACAGCTCTCTTCTTCCACTGGTATCAGTTTATTCATTTATTTACATTGCATTACAATTAAAAAATTTTTTATGGAAATTACTCCAGACAAGGCATGAAACGACTTGATGTAAGGAGCTAAGAACAAAACAAAACAAACAAAAAAAACTACTTCATGGTTAAAAAACTAGACAATGATAAATGGTAGATGGATTGATTTCAAACAGCAATTCTTTCCCCTTTGTTAGAAACACCACTTATAGATTATGAGGACTAAACGACAAAATAAGGGAAGCGAGAGTTATAAGGTTGCTGACAGTAAATCCAAGGTTCACTTTCTACTTTTTAAATGAGAATTCAAAGATTTTTTTTTTTTTCCTGATTGTCATTAGTATATAAACTGATATGAAATTAATTTCATTTTTGTTCACGTTTTTTTTCATCTTACACTAATTATATATGAATTACGAGTAGACTAAGAGGAAGCCATCACATTGTTGACTCGGGCTTTTTTGTGTTTCTTTTTTCTTCGACACATTTTTGCACCCAACTCAACACGTCTGTTTCACACAAAATCGAAAGTCAGACTGCACTTACATGCAAGTGAGAAGATATCTTCCTCTCTTTATCTCATGCTCTCTCTCTCTCTCTCTCTCTCTCTCTCTCTCTCTCTCTCTCTTTCTCTCTTTCCATGTTTTCTTTCAGACAAACCAAATGCCATTTCAGGTGCTGCCGCTGACCCTAGCTACAACTTTTTACATATGTCAACAACTTATCCTTTGAAGTCTTTTTACACTAACCAACCTGCACAGCAAAATGACAATTGTCGACATAATCGCATAACACTGGATAGATTATATATCACTAATCCATTAGGTCACATTGTCCTCTAAATAGGACACCAAATAATTTCTTTTTTAAATCTATAAGATAATATAATAATACTGCTTACTATGAAGAATATGCTCATTTGATATCTCAAGTCTATTCAGTATGAGGTTCTATATATTCGTTTCAAAAACTTTATGGAGGTACTCTGGTCTGTTCATGCTTTCCAAAAGATGCTTTTGGAATTGATATTTCTTTATACGAAATAGGTGGAGTGCTTTTAAAGACAAGATTTCATTGGTCCAGCCACACTGCGTGCTAGAACACGAGAGTTTATCCACAAAGCAATCGCTCCAATATCATTCTATGGTTGGCGAAGACATCTGAGAGGCCAGCTAGATATGGTTATACACCATCAAAAGCTGATGCTGAACCTACCTCTGGTTCACAGGTCTAGATTGTTAAATGCTGGTTCCTAGACTGGCTGCCATAACTATTTTGGCTGTTACAGACCATTGTGTGTGGTCTGTGTTCATCCGAGATACTGTGTGTTCTATGGGAGAAGTTGGCTTAACCCATCCTGTGTGAATGCCGTCAAGTCAGGTCAGTTATTATAAATTGATTTATATTATCAGTTTTTTGGGCCAGAAAGTTAAAAAAAAAAAAAAAAAAAAAAAGAAATATGGCAAAATACATTATTATATTAACAATAACATGGTACAGCAATAAAAAAAAATGAAAATTGGCTAGTCAGAAACAAGTTTTGATTTGTCAGATTAACTGCTACTTATATCTGATTTTGAGAATCCAGCCTGTTATAAATTTTCGTCAATAATGATAAAAAAACATACCATTTATTCTTAATTCCTACACATTCTGACTTAATTAAAGTAAAAAAAAAAACAAAAAAAAAAAACAAACACACAATATAATGCATTACAGAAGTAAAAAAAGATGTTTCGAACTTCTGTTGTTTCTGATGCTTTTTTTCATCATGGTGATTTAACATTTCTATTTTAAATCTCTTCAGATGATTTTATTTTTTTTTTGCTATTGTGAAATGTTAACGTTAATTCACTTATGTAACTTTTGAAAGGTTAAATCTAAATTTAGATATTTAATCATCTTACACATGTTTAAAAAAAAAATGCTTTTAACAAATCCAGATGATTGCCATTATTAATAGCATTATATGATTTAATCGGTGATAATGTTAATAAGAGTTTATTTTAACATGTATCTTGCAATATTTGTGCGAAAACTGTACAAAATAAGATTCTCTTTTAAACGAATAAGTCACTACTTATCAATGGTAAAAGTTAATCAATTATAAGTGACTCTTCTGGAGGTTGAACGTTCAATTCTTACTTTCTCATATATTGGGTCTGTTTTTCGCAGACATCGATAATCATGGCTCCTCAATCCGCTCTGCATTTGAACCGTTTCACTATGATATTCTTTGCACTATAGTATCTATAGTAGGTTGCAATTTCTTACTATAGGGGCAGTACTTATACAAAGCGAATAGTTTTAGCATTGTACCTCAATCAATATGATTTGACTAGCATAAAGAGTTGAGACCAATTCTGAAAGAAACCATCAGGCTACTCCATAGTTCATCCATCACCTGCCTACCATGCCTTCATGTACCCTGATCAGGGTGGGGGTAGGAGGGGCTTAGTGGGTATTCGACCTTGCTGAAGGGTCTCTCACTGGTTAATGGAGGGAAAGAGATGCTTTACTACTCCTGATGGTGGAAGTGCTTCCACTCTTCCACCCTATACAGCGCTTGGTATTTGCAAGTCATCCTCGTCTAATACTGACTAGGTTCATCATTGTTTAACTTCAAAGATCTGCTGAGAACCGGTGTGTCAGCATGATTATGCTGTATATCAATTCTTACTACAGGTAATAATAACTAAGAATAAAATGAAAAACTAGCATTTTTTTCATGGCTGAAAGAATGAGAACAACCAACCACCATTGATTCAATTTGAAATCCTGCAAAGATTCCAGAGTTTGGCATAAAGATTCTCAAGTTTCCGGTTTTACAAGTACTTTAATGAAATGTGCTTTGATGAACTCGTAGCAATTGTGCTCTCTTGTTGTACATACTCTGGCTACCCCAACAAGCAGCAAAATCCTACCCTTTCACTGTTGAGATGCCAGAAAAGCTTACTACTCTATTAGTTTCTTCCCTTAAACTGCTAAGCTTTTATATTTCCTTCCCTGTTTCCTGCTTCCCTGACTGTACGTACTTGCAGAAGTTTAAATGTAATATGAACAGATATCTGGCTGCTCAACTTACCAGTCCCCTGTTAGATATAATCCCAAATAGTAGCCCTTTATCTTATAATGGATATTTTATAAGTTTCCTGTCTGCTATTCACTGCTTTCTTCTGAATGATTATTTAGCCCAAAATAGTGACTTTCGGGCGTTATGCTTTTTTTATATAATAACATTTTACGAACATAATTTGCATGATTCACTTTCATAAGTTCATGTGGGCAATTCTAGTATGAATTTGAACAACTTTAAACCTAACATTGTCTATATGTGTGGTATTGCTTTCTCACACATAATTTTTTGTTTTCTTAATTATTTTTCTAGTGTTCTGATCTCTCTATAATTATTGAATCTCAGATTGAATTCAATTCTTGGCCTATTTATGTCATTATTATAACTCAACATATGCACTGTTTTTTTTTGTTTTTAATCTAATTATCTAAGTGTTCCCTGTCCTTTGTTACTTCACATGACCAGATGGGTCCCTTTCTCTTCATATGTAGTCAGCCATACCCAATTTTTCAATATTTCAACATATGGGTTTTCCAATGTTTTTCTTACTTTTAATGAGCAGTATGTTTCACTATTGTACATTTCTTGGTCATGATATTTTCTGTACTAAGTTTGACTCTAGATTTTTTTTTTCATTTAAGAGTTGAGTCATTATTTATGTACTGACGTCATGTGGATTATTTATTGTCTATTTTATAAATTTTTCAGAGAAGCTCTCCTCCCCCCTTCCCGCCCATTTAAAATTGCAAAAAATAATAGTTTATATTTGTGCATTGGTAAAATTACATTTTACCATCAATAAGAAATAGTAAAAGATCAAATATCAAACTTAATCCACTTAATATGGTTTAGGTTTGTGCAGGTGTTTATATTTATAAATTAAAAAAAAAAAAAAACTAAAATCAATTTTGGATTCTATCAAAAATTGACGCATTCGATTTTCTTAAGCAACAAAGAAAAATATACAAGTCCATAGACGCCAGTATTGGATCAATAAGTAACGTTTTTTTTTATTTTTGTTTTTTATTGAATCTGTTTTGATTCTAAGAATACCAGCTGTACCTACTCGATATTACCCAGCAATAAGATTTTAAAAAATAAGCATATACAGCATAATCACACAGGTTCTTGTAAGATTACTAAAGTTAAGCAATATTGAACTTGGTCAGTTCTGCATGGGTGATCATTTCAGAATACTAAATGCTGCATGTTTGAGGAGCACCTGGTATTCTCAAATGGTCATCCATGTGGAACTGACCAGGTTCAACATTGCTTAACTTAGGTGATCTTATGTGTCAACATGTTTATGCTGTATATGCTTATCGATTAATACTAAAAAAACAAATAATAATAATGTGCAATTCACATGGAAGCAAGAAACACAAACGCACTTGAAGTTGCATAATTTGATATATTTATTTTTTGAGAACTGCATTTTAATCTGTTTTAGTGTATAAGGGAAAATGTCTCCAATCTAACAATTTTTTAACTGGATTTAATATTTTCAGGAAAAAAAAAAAGCAAAAACCTGAAGTGATATAAAATAGATTTGTGCAATAACAGTGAAAGGTGAAGGGGGCCGAAAAAGTAGGCTAGTTTGAATTAAGTATTGATCTGTCAGACAAATTGCTAATTCGATCTGAATTGGAAAATTTTGACACGCTAACTTTCTATATTAGATGAAAACTGAATGAAACTTAAGGATGTTCAGTTACATTAATGTAATGAATAAGAATACATTCCTCCTTACAAAAATATGATTGGCTGCATAAGCTATAAATACCGACTGGTAGAGCCCCCTTATAGAGACATCAGTAGATATGCTAAAAAGCTTCAAACAAAGGAATACTGGCTCCAACTACAAACACTTGTTCAGCAACTGTTCGAATTACTAGATTATTATGCTAATATGTAACAAAGACCACTCAGATATTTCATGCAGTTTGATATTAATTTGTATATCAATGAATTAGCTGCCCTGAAAGGATTTCATAAAAAACCAAAGACAAGACGATAAGTATCAAGTGGTTGGCAATGAAGAAAAATGTAGAATGTTGTGTGGATGCTGGCAATTACTTTCTTTTTTCTAATTACAAGCTAATTTCAGCAGAAATGTAAAGTTGATGCGACCAATAGGAGTTTACTTTTGCTAAAATATGTTGTGAAACGGGGAGATTCAAATATGATTCGGGTCGGACTTTTTAGACATGCATTGTGGATTAAGTTAACATTTGAGCCAAACTTTTTTTAAACATTTTTTGTTCTTAGAATTGGCGTTGTGCTTAGCCGTATTTAAAAGGTTAGTTGCGCTTGGAAGCCCTGGGGATGTAAGCGCCAATCTGGGCATGGGTTTATGAAATAATCTTTAAGGATCATGGGGTCGTGTAGTTTGATGTGTTAATTTGCATATCAATGAATTTGCTGCCCTAAAAAGACAAGAGGGCAGGTGTCAAATGAGTGGCAGTGAAGAGAACGAATGCAAAATGTTATGCACATGCTGGGACCCCCCCCCCCCCGCATTTTTCTAATTACACTTCAAATGAATGTATCCCGTTTCACAGGACATATGCATCCATTGCAGCCTTACATTTCAAATTTTCCTTAGTTTTCACTTTTGATAAATTCTGTATTTTGTTTTTAATTCCATTATTATAGTATTATATGAAAAGATTTCGATAAAATCTACTGCATAATTAATATCATCTCCAAAGTTTTATTATATATTAAAAAAATAGCATCTTCCACAACAAAACCTCATTGCTCTGATCATTGTCTTCCAGTTATTACATTATTTTTCTTCTATATCCACTTTAGCAATAATTCCTAAGTCTAGACATCGTTTTAAAATTTCTACACCTTCTTAGAAAAACTAAGTCAATACTTTTCTCGATTTCCTCAACATTCATGCAGTGTTAGAAAGGTTACATAAAATTCAACTCCTGACACTAAAAATATGAGACGTTTCAAAAATATCATCACAAATATCAGGATGAACAGCAGTAGTTGTAGCAGCAGAGTAAGTAATACAGTTTTCTTAGAATGTTTTTGTCTCAGTAGACTCGTCCACATGGATCAATTTCAAATAAAGTTATCCAAAATGTTCGCAAGTTCTTCAACATGTTTGAATAGCAAGCACATAACTTGGCTCAATCTATATAAGAAGTATATTCCTACAACTAGTCTCTCCCTCTTACACAAGGTCCTTAAGAGTCTATAATCTAATAGGTCCCACACTATCGGCCCAGCTCCAATCCCTGTCCCATCACCACAATGTTGCATCTCTATGCTTGTTTTACAAGTATTTTAATGGAATGTGATCTGATGAACTCGCAGCACTTGTCCCCTCCCCCCACATGATGTACATACTCTTGACTAATCTGACAAGTAGCAAAATGCCATACCTTCACCGTTACGGTCCCTAGATGCTGGAAAGCCTAATAGTTTCTTTCCTCTACCTGCCAAATTTTAGAATTCTCTCTCCGTTTTCTGCTTCTCTGGCTGTACTGACATATTCAGTTCTCATAGATTCCACGAAGTCACTTATTCCGTGGTGTTGTTGACGATCATCAACTTCCTCTGATGAACATTTTGCTTTTTGAATATAATTGCGACAGAGTAGCACAGCTTTCTCATCAGTAGTTCTGGACAAACTCGCAAAGGAATGGTTCTGTTTTTGGTTATATTCATAGAATAATCGTGTGACGTCATCCAGAAGTCTGTCATTGGCTGAGATATCCAATTTCGAGCAAACCTGGTTACAAACTTGATTGAAGTCGGGTTCCTTATAAAATCGAGTTTTTACAATCTTTGAAGATTTCAAAGAAAGCAATGTTGAATCTAAAAATGATAGCCAAAATATATTAACACACCACAAATCAGTTTGACTTACAGCATTTGTAACAACTTTATGTAAATGAAGACCAACAGTTCAAAAATTAACATGATCACAAACTGACAGAATTTCCCCATAATACAAGATTTAAATGCATTGTATGATTAGGAAATTCCCCTTTCAGTTCCACCATTATGTAACTCTTTAACAATAAAATTACTGAATTTGATTAAATTTTGTAAATACTTACAAATAATAAAATAATAGTTTATATTTGTGCACAGATAAGAAAAAGATTAAACATCCTATTTAATCCACTTAATATGGTTCAAGTTTGTGCAGGTGTTGACATTTATAAATAAAAAATAAAAAATAAACACAATTAAAACAGAACTAAAATCAATTTTGAAACCAATCAAAAAGAATATAAATTTATCAAAAATTGATGCATTCGATTTTCTGAAGCAACAAACAACAAAAAAATGTATCATCACAAGAAGTGCTTACTACCTAAGCTGTTTACTGTCATATTGGACGTAGGGTTGGGAAAAGAAGAATAAGTTTGATGGTATAAGTTACCAACTTCTAGTTGCCAAAATCAGATTCAGCATCTTAAAAGAACATAGGATCATGAGATTTGGACAAATAATCCATGTTTTTGGATTCAATAGTTGCAGTTTGTAGTTAGAATAACGGGGAAAAAAATGGCTAGGCCAAAATGTTTGCATTGTAATTGAATTAAAATGGTTCCCAACAGTGACCCCCCCCTCTCCACCCAAAGTTTTAGACAGCATACCATCTCCTGATTCAAAATTGAAAAGTTTGACAAAATTTATCTCAAGACTTTTTTTACAATCCTTTATTGAAATATATTAGCTGGACCCAAATTTTGTCCATATTTTAGCCAATAAATGCTAATTCATAAATTTGTTAGAAAGTTTTTTTTTTTTTTTTTTTTTTTTTTTTTTTAAATTTAATTTTCACCCCAAACAAGGCACAGTGCCACTTTGAAGCAGGGGGCTACTATTAGGGAATTAATTAGTGGGGTCATTATGAAGGGAGAAGAGTAGAAAGATGTTTGTTAACATTACACTTGAACTTCTGCATATCATTGCAGTTGGGAAAGCAGAATCCCGGAAGGGAGTTCCAAAGACCCGCAGTTCTGGGGAAGAAACTATTGGAGTAAAAGGCTTTCTTGCACCTAGGGATCTCTACTGTAAAGGGATGAGACTTAGTAGCTTGTCGGGTTTGTCGGGGGTAGTTACGTCGGGGAGGTACAAGTGTTTGCAGTTCGTCAGAGCATTCACCATTAAAGTATTTGTAGAACAGGCAGAGGGATGCAACATCTCGTCGATGGGACAGAGATTGAAGCCTAGATGACAGTTCAGGACCTATCAGGTTGGCGACTCTTTTTTGAACCCTGTCCAGGAGCGAGAGACAAGCAGCAGATGCACCAGCCCAGATGTGACAACAGTACTCCATACATGGGTGAATGGTTGCCTTATAGAGGTATAGGATACTGTCAGGCGTAAGTAGTTTTCTAGCACGGTAGAGGGAGCCAACCTTCCTTGCAGCAGCCTTGGCAATGCTCTCAATGTATCTATTCCAGTTCATATTCCCTGTAAACGTTTGGCCGAGGAGTTTAAAAGAAGTACTTTCAGGCAATGTGTTCTTGGCCATTGCTATTGGTGGTAGAGAAGGTTTCTTGTAGTTATTGAAGGAAACAAGCTTAGTCTTAGCAGCATTGAATGTGACCAACCATTTTTGTCCCCATTCCACTATGGATTGGAGGTCGTCCTCTAGTGTTTCTGCCATTTACTTGGATATGTGTTCATTTGTTTTCCCCTCATATCTGTTATAGAGAGTGGTGTCATCGGCAAATATACCCATCTCCGAAACAATATTATCAGGGAGGTCGTTTATGAATATCAGGAATAATAGAGGTCCAAGGATAGACCCCTGAGGTACTCCCGCATTTATGTCATATTGTTTGGATGTATGTCCGTCGAGGACAACTTTGATTTTTCTATTACTTAAGAAGGATTTAATTACATTATGAATTCTTCCAGTGATTCCATATGATCTAATTTTCCTTAGAAGACCATCGTGCCATACCCTGTCGAAAGCCTTAGATATATCAAGGGCCACCGCTCTACCCTCTCCTGTTTTATCCAATGAACGGTATATACGTTCAGAAACTACAGTTAAGATATCTGCTGTTGAACGGGCTTGCCTGAATCCATATTGTTTGTCAGTCAGGAGTTTAGCAGCTGTTAGGTGCTGGACTAGGTCTTGATTAACTAAGGACTCAAATATTTTGGCGAAAAGCGGAAGGAGGCTAATGGGGCGATAATTTAGTGGGTCAGTTCTTTCACCAGAATTCTTGAAGACTGGTACCACAGAGGCGGTTTTCCAGCAGTCGGGAAAACAAGATCCGTTAAGGCATTTATTGTAAAGTTTGGACAGAGCTGGAGCAACCTCGGCAGAGCATTTTTTTAATAGCACAGCCGGGATGAGATCTGGTCCACATGCTTTTGAGGTGTCTAGGTTTTTTATAATAGCATGTACCTGAGAAGGGGTGATTTTCAAATCGTCAAGTGTGGCGTCTGTTCGCAGAGGAAAATCAGGGAATGAGTGGTGTACCGAGTTCAGTGTGGAGTTTGAGGCAAACCGACTGGCAAGCAGATTAGCCTTGTCAGTTGCCGTGCAAGCAACCTCATGATTGTTTGTTAGTGGGGGAATAATTGACTGTCCATTATTAACTACGCTGTTGTAGATTTTCCAAAAATCCCGGGTTCCTAATTTCTGTGCTTCGATGCGCTTTCTGGTGGTTTCAGAGTAATCTGTCTTAGCTGTGTCTATCACTCTCTTACAATTATTTCTAGCTTCTATAAACTTCTGTTTATTTGAGCTGGACTTATGTCGGTTGAATCTGCGGAACGCATGCTGCCTTTGACAAATGGCAGCTGCACAAGCAGAAGTAAACCATTGGGGAGAGTGGGGCTTGCTATAGTATTTCTGTGCGGGAACATGTGCTTCAATAGCAGTTTTGAACCATTCAGTTGTCTCATTTGCACACTGTTCCGCTGGAAGAGTAAAGATATTTTGCCATGGGGCATCTCTGATGAGCTCCCTGATGGCTTCCCAATCAGCCTTTTTGTAATACCTCGTTGTTTTGAGAAGTGGGTCTTCAGTTTTAGGGCGAGAATTTAGGCTGATTTCTACCATTATCACAGCGTGATCAGCATTCCCGAGTGGGCTATGGGCATTTGTTGTACAGTCATTGGGAACCGTTGTCAGAAAGAGATCTAGAAGTGAGGCATGTCGATCGTGCTGGTCTGGGAAACGTGTCGGAAATGTAACCAACTGAGATAGGGAATGAGATATAGAGAAGTTATGAGTTGCGCTACCAGCTACGTCTGTGTGATTTGAGAATCCTAGCCAGTTACTGTGGTGGACATTGAAGTCACCAAATACATGTATTTGTGCGCTAGTATCGAGGGAGAGTGCTATATCTATGCTGTCTGAGACTTTGTTTATTAGGGTACAGTCTTGGTTTGAGGGAGAGCGGTAGAAAAAATACAAGTAACTAATATTGTGTTGCATATTTAGTCTGAAGCACATAAAGGCCTGGCCCTCTGATTCTAGTTTTATTTCTCTAGTTAGGGGGAGGGTGTTTCGAATATAGACTCCAAGTCCATGCATATGTCTGTCCGAGTCCTTACGGTAGAGTGGTAGATAAACAAGCATGTTAAAGTGGTTAGAGGGAATGGAGGAGTGAAGTTATTCAAATGACTCAATTTTATACATTTAATTCAATTTTGTGTACCTGTAGACCAATTTGATGTATTACAATTACTTTTGGGGCGATTTTGAGCCAAATCAAGTAGTTTCCCGGTTGGACAAATTACCAGATTTGTTTAATCGTAAAAATCTGGAACTCACAAACTTCAGCTGGCCATTAGGCGTTAGAAGACAAACCTTTATATATATATATATATATATATATATATATATTACAGAATCTGAACTTTTCAAATATCTCTCAAAGTCATTTGACCTTCTGAGTGTTAGTAGAATCAGGGAAGCAGAAGACCTGGAGAAATCTAGCAGTTTGAGGGAATAAACTATTAAAGTAGAGGGCTTTCTGGCATCTGGGGATCTCCATAGTGAAGGAGTGAAATTTTGCTGCTTGTCAAGTTAGTCTAGGGTATTTACATTGAACAGCGCAAGTGCTGTGAGTTCATCAGAACACATTCCATTAAAATACTTGTAAAACAAGCGCAGATGTAATATTGCAGCAATCAAAGGTTGGAGTTTGATAGTGCCGCACCTATTAGGTTGAAACATAAGAGACTAGATGTGGCAACAATACTCCATGCATGGTTGAATGATGGCTTTGTAGAGATACAGGATACTGTCAAGTATGAGTAATTTTCTAGCATGGTAGAGAGAGCTCACCTTCTTTACAGCAGCCTTGGCAATGTCTTATTCATGACAAGCTACACGTCTGTGTTTTCTCCATGTAGGGAATCTATCTATCTATCTATCTATCTATCTATCTATATATATATATATATATATATATATATATATATATATATATATATATATATATATATATATATATATATAAAATGTATGCTGGTGTAATAAAGCTGTGAGGAGGAGATTTTTCTATCTTGATTATTCTTATTGATATGGGTCTCTTATTATTGTGTGTGCCGCCGTGATCGTCTATATATGCTTATGTGTCTGTGGATGTAGTCCTGCCACCTCTAGTGTGTGTGCATATGTATTGCGATAAAAGTAACCCCCCTTTTTTTTTCTGTCCCTTTTTTATCTTCTCTGGGGAATCATTTCGTCCCGTTACTGTTTGATGCTGAAACGAACATCTGCTGAAAAAGCATAACACCGACGTTCTGGCATGGCTTCTTTATTTGTTTAATGAGAGGGGAGAAGCATCGCACTATGAGTTAAACTTTCTTGCATCTTCTTCGACGCATCTTTGCGTCTAATCGACATCTTTTTCCAAAATCGCAGGCTAGACTGCTCTGCATGCGAATGGAAAAATGTCTTTTTCTCTCTTTCTCCTGCATTGTTTTCTTTCATACAAACTCAGTTACCTCGGTTTCCATCGCTGACCCTATCTACCGCATTTGAAATACGTCAACTTTAATCCCTTGAACTGTTTTTGAACTAACCAACCTACCAGCAACTCACAATTTCCAATATGCCGGCATAACCTGCGATATATGTCACTGGGATATAGAAATGGTCAGGTTGGTTGTTATCTAGGTGTAAAATTACTAAGAAAAATGTTGAGGAAAGCATCTAAGAAAAGAAAAATTGATATAACATTGCTTCCGATGCTGTATGCTTACTCTTCTATTTGGGTCTGGGTGGCAGTCGGTTAGAAAATGAGATTCATTCTGTGCAAAGCCTTTTCTCACTTAAGAAGCTTCATGCATAGACATTGCTTGAAAACTTCAAAGCATTTACTGTCCTTTTTTTATGACACACTGGCAAATAGTCAAGCAGTGTAATTGCTAGAACATTTGCAACCATTTTGTGTGTGTGTGTTCACAGGTACTTGTCTGAAAACTCATTGGGGTTAACAAAACTGTACCAATAGATTTGTGGTATGTAAAAGATCTTATCCCCCCCCCCCCAAATCTAAATAAGTCTGAACAAACCAAATTCTACATTCTTTATCATCTTTTGAATATAAAAGCTAATAAAAAAAGTAATTGTGTGCCGTATTATATTTACGTTGCCCCATTAGGCTTTTTGGAATCATTTTCATTCCAAGTTTTTCCTGCCAAATTTTTCTCAGGTGTAGTTTGTGCATCCTGGAATGGGAAGCTGAAACAAAGCTGAAAAGATAAAGATGTCATTTATTTTTTAATTTTTTCTTTCATCAATTTTTTTAGTTCATAAATACAATCATTAATTTACCAGTGTTATGGAAACAGTATTCCAAATTTTATCTTGAAAAGCAATTTAAACCGTCATGAAATCAAGATTTTTCATTTATTGTTAACTAGCGGGGGTACCCGGCGTTGCCTGAGTGTTTGTTTCCGGGACGGGGGGGGGGGTTAAAAAATGTTATGGTAGGTAAGTAGGAAGGATCAAACCCGGAGTCATGAGTAAAAGTAGGAAAATAAAGTGTGAAAAAAAAAACAAAAAAAAACAAAAACATCTGCAACGTTAACAGTTCGGCCACCAAGAAAAGTCCATTCCAGTTGTTTAGGAAAAAAAAACAAAAAACAAAAAAAACGACTACGGTAGGTCGGCGCGAACGTGAAAATATAATGTGAATTGTCCAGCACGCTAACCACTACGCCACAGAGCACTGCAGCTTAGTTTAGTGATTTTAAATAACTTCACATGAAAGAACTACGAAGCCAAACCGGTGTTCTCTTCTCAACTGTTCCTTGTGAACGATCCCCAAACGGTGTTAAGTGGTGGCAGGGGGAGGAGGAATTTATTAGAGAGAAAATATTTTACCACTTCCATTGATCTTAACCGATTTTGGCCGTGACTTCTCAGCAGAAAAAGTATAGAAATCTAAGATTATCGAGGAATTTGAGAAATAATAAGCCTATAACACACCTCAGATATTGTTCTGCCGTTTGTGCATATTATATTTGCATGAAATATCTTGATTTTTAATCCTATTAATGTCAAAATCAAACGGGGAAAAAATGAGTTCATTTTATTTATATAGAGATTATTGTACTAAAGTTGGGTTTATTTTAAACAAGAGTTTTGTCACATCTTTGAAAACATTATTTCATAAGATTAATCTGAAATTGTTGGAAAACCAAATGTTATGAAATGATGAAAGATTTTTTTTTCTGAGATTTTCGGTATATACACCATTTTCCAAGAAGATTTTTTTTCTTTTTTTTTTTTTTCTTTTTTTTTCTTTTTTTTTTTTTTTAAGTGTTTTTTTCCTTTTTATTTTTCTGGTGGTATTAACCTCGAAGGGTCAGCCCTTCGTGGATAAATGAAAGTATATGTCTGATGTTATAGACAGTTGTCAGGTTGAAGCAGTGTGTGTATGGCTACCATGAATTTTGAATAGAAGGAGTTTGATCATTTCTTTGAAAACATTATTTTGTAAGGTTAATTTGAAATTATTGGAAAACCAAATGTCATGAAATGCTAAAAACATTTTTTGTTTTGTTTAATTAAAAAAAAAACAACTTTTATTCACCTCCAAACAAAGCATATTACCACTGAGATGTGAAGGGCTACTATGATTAGGGAGCATCCTAAATAGTTTTGTGCCAAAATATATTTTTTCACATTGAAATTTTTGCTTGTTGGTACAGTCCGGGAGCAAGGAGAGAAATTCAAAGGTAAGCAATTGGAAGAAAGAAGCCGTTGAAGTAGAAAGTTTTCTAGCATCTGGAGTGAAGGGGTAGGATTTTGCTGTTAATCTCGTTGATCAGGGCTATTTATTTTGTGAGAATACAAATGCAGTAAATTTATCAGAACATATTCTGCGGAAGTATTTGTAGAACAAGCACAGAGATTCTGCATTGTGCCAATGAGACTGGGAGGCTGGCACTTTTTTCTCACTTTCTGTCATCGCTACCTTTTATCCTCCTCTCAGCTTTCATATTGATGAAAAGATGATAAATAAACAAGATGGTGACAACCGGCTAGGTGTCGACCTGCAAATATGAAATGCAAAATTGCAAAAAGTCTGTTATGAACAAAAGGAAATATCATGACAGGTAGTAATACTATTTGAACCTTTTGTATTTTGCATTAATTTGAAACTGTATTTACAAACTCATTCAAAGCTATTTTTAAAATTTTTTTTTATTTTTGAGTTATAATAACATTTAAAAATACATTGAAAATTTGAAGGAAATTTTTCTCTATATTAATAAAAAAATATCGGACAAAATCTATATGCGTGTTTCTTGCCTGTAATTTTAATCTGCATTAAACTATGTTTTTTTTTCTAAGCTTGCCACCCAGCAATACGTATTTAATCTCACCACCCAGCGTTACATATTTATTCAGGCAACGCCAGGTAAATACAGCAAGTTTTAAATCAACTGTTGTACAAGTCGGTTACAATTAGATTTGATTTTTTGTTTTCATCTGATTCCCATCTAGCATGTCTTGCAAGAGAAATCTGATAATCCTGGAACCATGTTCTAATTCTAGAGTTGATATTAATCGAAAATCTTGCTTGGCATTTTGCAATCTATTCTAGAATTCCTACAGTTATGTACCTAGAAAATGGAGCTATAAAACCTGACATAGTAATATGGGACAAGGAAAAAGAAGCAACGTTAGAAGTTAATGTCCTCAATGATGCTTGGTCAAACAGAGCTGAAAGGAAAAAGATAACGAAATACTAACGTCTTGTGTATGACATGAAAAGAAACTGGAATCCTAGGAAGATCTCTATCATTCTAGTTGTTATAGGAGCAACCAGACTCATGACAAAGAATTTCAAAAACTAGCTGGTAAATATACCTGGTGAACCAAGTGTCAGAAAGATTCAAACAATTGCACTTAAAGGGACAGTTAAAATCTTTAAAAGATCTCTCGGTTGGAATGTATGAGATAGTGTGTGATAGAACAAAATAATGAGAAAATTGAAAAAAAAAAGTCACAGTGCAGATCTATATTTAATTATTTAATGTTAATGTAAATCCTCTGTCAAAAATACGTTGCCAGTGTCATTATTTCTACCATATATTACTAAAATGTTTGGTCAGTGTCAAGATTCTTTCCCACTTCAAAAGAACCTTTACAAAGACGACTTTTATAGATTTTTTTTGGGGTGGGGGGGGGGGCACTGAAAACGGATATAACATTTAAAAGTGGCGCAGAGAAATAGTTTTCGTGATATGAAGAAATTACTTTTCTAAAAGTGGGGATCACTTTTCTATATAAATTTAACATAAAATGAGCACCCACTTTCTAAAGTTTTTTTTTTTTTAGAGTTGGAAAGAATCTAGACATTGACCAAATATAATATAAAATCAAAGAATTACCTCAATAATTTAATTTTTCATATAAATCATTTCTGATGAATTTAAAAAAAAAAAAAAAAAAAGCACTTGCTTGATTTTTTTAATTCTAGAATGGAGGATTTTTTCAAAGTCAATTGGAGTCTGAGGTGCTTGTCTGACTTGCTATTTGTTTTATTATCACTTGAAATTTCATCAGGAGAAAGGCAAGCTAGAAAAAAACATGTGGTTAACTTTTGAATGATGGGCTGGAGTACACGACCCCCCCCTCCATCTTTATATAATGTATATATATATATTTATGGCACAAAGCTATCCATATCCCCCCCCCCCCCCCGCGCAAAAAATCATCAAACTAAGTGCACAGATTTTCGTCTGCAGAAGTCCGGATCAAAGTGCAACGCTAGGTGTAAACAGAAGTGCAAATAACGAAAACGCTTTAACGACTGCTCTATGAAGAAAGTGTGACATTACGATCCTCAAAATGACTGCTTTAAACATACTAGAATCATGTAATCACTGAAAGGGACTCATTAGGTGGACACTGATAAATCGCGTAATGTAAGCAGAAGTGTATTTCTATAAAATTAAACCAACAGTTTATTTTTGTTGGTTAAGGTTTATAAAATGTGATTATAAAACAAAGCATATGTAATCATTGTAAAACGTCATTCTGCAAAATTTGTGTTCGAGAACAATATCTACGTTAAAAGTAAACCAACATTTTATTTTAAATAATCAATGTGTTTAATTTTAAATGAGCAAATAAAGCAGTGTGCAAAGGCTTCAGAAGCACAAACAAAATTTGTGTATTGACTTTAGTAATGGTGTTTGGTATTTTGGTATTTAGCGTATAAGGAAAGAATTTTAGTCCTTTGTACTAAGGAAGAAGAAAATAAACGTTTTAGACAGTTTAAAGGCTTTCAACTCACACAAAAACCAATACTGCAATAAAAGCCTAATCAGTCTTTATATTTTTATTTCGTGTATAAGAAAATAATTTTACTCAGTTTTTATTTTTTAATAAGTGTATAATAAAGTTTCATCTAGCTTTTAGAAAAGGAAGAAGAAATAATGGCTATCAGCCTGTGTAGGAAAACATTATGTACGCTGTAATTAAACACAAAATATGTATCACGCTATCATAGCTTTGTGCGAAAAGCTAATGTGTACAGTATATTTAATGTGTAAATGAAAGCATTTGTGGCTTATGAACATATTTCAATGTCGTAATATGTTTGTAATCAGGGTATTTTATCTGAAATGATTGCCTAATTTAATCAGATAAGCCATGTTTGTTTTAATCTCCGGTTCTTTTTTGAATGAGGATTTGTTCATTCCGGAATGAACGAATAGTTGTGAGCCAATGAGATTTTGTGAAGTGTGAAGAGGTAGAAATCATTTTTTGAGGGGGATCAGGGAAAAGGAAAGATTATGGTATGTGCATAAGTATATGAGCCAGAAAATTCGGGTAAACCCCATATATGACCATAATGCAGAATACCTCCCAGTGTCGACCGAGAGCAGGATTGTAATTTTATTTAGACGGGAGAATAACAGCTACTTCCAGTGTAGATCTTTCCGATCATGTTTCTCCTAGGATGGAATGTAAGATTTTAATAGTGGATAAATGTGTGTCGGATGGCATTCAAAAGTTGTGTAATATACTGGCTAATAGTCTAGACATGATGAATTTGTATGTGGCCTCTGTTGGAGCAAACCTAGTCGACTTTGGTCCAGAAGAGAATTTTTGCCATTAAATTATTATATAAAGGATATCCAAGTTGTAATTCATATAGTTCTTGCTGTTAGGTTATTTTTGTTGTTGTTTGGGGGGGGGGGGTCTATACTGTTGCTACTACTAAACTCTACTATATTGAGCACTATTAAAGTAAACACTGGAAATCTATACACAATATATTATATCGCCTTATAATACATGTGTAGATAGATAAAAACATGTATCTTCAAATAAATACACATTGGTCTTTATTATTAAGTGGAAAATTAGAAAAGTTTATTTTAAAGCGGTTATGTGAACTTCTAAATTAATATCTTACAGCATTTTTATATTTGAATGTGAACATTTTCTTTTATTATCATTTAAAACCAAATGAAGCCATGACACTGATAAAGATGCATTCATTTAGGAAAGTGAATGAAAAATCGAAATTTATTTTAAAAACTGGAGCCATTTAACCCAGTAATTAGTTATAGTTGTAAAATTGCATTCAAGTGGACAGTTAGCATCTGTCTTCCCATTTTTTTTTTTTTTTTTTTTTTTTTTAAACGTTCCAAGATTATTTTTAATCAGATTTTCTTTTTTGTGCTTATGGTGACTTAGTTTGTTTTCATATAAAAATACAAACGAAAATATTGGTGGAAACAAAATAACTAAATTCAGTTGCAGCTTAACCGACAAAGGTCGAATAGGGGCAATCATCTGACACTGCTAATTATATAATTAACATTTTATTCCAGTTTTTCTTTTAATCACATTCTAAAGATGAAGAACTGATGAAAGCATTTAAAGAATTTGTTTAGATTTTAAACGTTTAAAACCAATCCTCAATGTTTATTAGCTTAATGGTAAAAACATAACTAAAACTTAAAAACTAATAAAAAAGTGAGTAGTTTGATTGAAGCATTGTGTGTAGTATATCATATAATGAAAAAATGCAAATATATTGAAGAAAAAGAAAAAAATAACAGTAAATTTCTTTTACAGTTCTGAATTTTTTAGATGAGGATTGATTATTCGTATTTAATTCTTCATACTATTATTCCCATCTTGATTGTTATTTTGAGGTTTTGGTTGATGTAATCTTCAAGCTTCTCTGTTGGCCGCACTGAGGATTGAACCTTCAACCACTAGAGGAGTAACTTAACAACTGAATTTTATTAAATACTTTATCCACTAAGCTATGTGTGCTTGTATACTTTTCGTTGAATCTCTTGCCAGAAAATTTTTATATATTTCTTTTACATGCTACAAATTTAGTCGATTCATAAAAAAAAGATTTTTCTCCCATCTGTAGGTTTCCAGAGTTGTGTAATGAGCGAAGAAAAGCAAACCTAAAAAATATTTTTGACTGCTTTTTTTTTTTTTTTTTTTTTCTTTACAAGTGGACAATTTTATATTTTAAATTGTCCCTTGTTTCGCATTCGTTTTCTTCTTTATTATCTTAATACTCAGCTTTATTGAATATAATCTGAGATTAAAAAAAAAATAGTTCGTAAGGATTATGTGGGTTGTGAAGAAACTTTAGAAATGTCTTTTTTTTAACTGTAGTTTATAGTTCACCATTATATTTATCGTTGTTGCAATAATGAGAATAGTGAATAATGTTTTGCCATTCTCATGCAATATTTTTTTGTAGCATATGTATGTGTTTTTTTTCTAAAACCAACATCTTATAATTTTAATCAATAGATGAGATTTTTATCTTACGTTTTTATGAATTTTGTATTTGTATTTTTCTGCATTCTGTAAGAAAAGGGCGGTTATTTGCAGAAAACTGATTTACTCCATGGCTTTGAAAAACAAAATAAATGAAACATTGCATGCAGAATATCAGTTACCAATTTGAACCTATAACAAACAATCTTGTGCCATTCATTGTGATCTGTGCTAATAAGACACTGGCAGACGAGGACATGTTTCAGATGCTACTACAAGAAGTGATTGCACTCAGTGACTTTGAACATCATGCTAACCCAATCTTTTCGTCTCTTACAAAACACAAATTTTAACAAATTAAAAAAATGTTTGACTTGTGTCATCGCTTATTTAGCGATCAAGTCTGCAGCACTGCAAACTGATAAATATGAAACCCTTATCTACTGGAGATATGAAAAAAAAATATTGCGGAAGTAGAAAAAAATATCAAATTTATTTTTCAGTGGATAATTTACACCACTGTTAGAATGACCATGGAATTTAAGTAAGCACAGTTAATAATTATGACTGGAATGGTCTGTGATGCTATCTATGCCCTTTCTTTACGTGCTAGGAAGTTAAAAAAAAAAAAAAAAAAAAAGTTAATATATTTAAGAGTTAGTTTTAGGAGTGACAATGAGTTTTGCAACAATTTACAGACTGTTGTTATTGCAACAGTTGATGACAGTTGTGAGTTTGACACAGCAGGTTTGAAAGCAGGTTTTGACTTTGACTAAATAAAGAGAACTTTAAGAGACCGAGATGAGCTGACAGTAACTGACGAACATGGCCTTTGACAGAACCTAGATGTGGACCTTAATATGTAGAAGGTCAATGGTCTCTCTCTCTCTCTCTCTCTCTCTCTCTCTCTCTCTCTCTCTCTCTCTCACTCTCACTCACACACTGCAACTAATATTTCTAGAAGGTGCTGAAGTTTTTTTTGCTTTATTTTATTTATATTTGTGAACGTGCATCCCCCCCCCACTCTTGAGAAAGAAGTTTCTCAGAGCATAAACTTTTCTTCTTTTTTTTTTTTTTTTTAAATAATTGTTTGAACCTATATATAAAGTTAGTTTTTTTTTTTTTTTGATTTGCAACATAGATCTTTTATTTAACTTTTTTATATACTCTTGTTCACTCCAAATAAGGGGCTACTATTTGGGACCACGTTTATAGGAGATGAGCAAGATGTCAGTTTACATTACATTTAAACTTCTTCATGTCAATACAGTCGGAAATAGGAAAGGAATTCCAAAGTCTAGCACTTAGAGGGAAGAAGCTATTAGAGTAGAAGACTTTCTAGATTTAGGAACCTCCACAGTGAAGGGGTGAGATTTTGTTGCTAAATGTCAAAATATTAGCTCTAAATGATGATAGGAATTACAAAGCAGTTGATATGGAAGCTAAAAAAAGATCAGATTTTAATTTTCTCAAATATCTATGTACAATCAATTTTAGTGACTAATATGGACACATTATGAAGATGAAAGTAGTGTTGGCAAAAATATTAATTTTATTGGAACGGTGGAGGGTGGAGGGAAGGGGGTTAAATCATGACATGAATAACAAATGATACAATGAAAAATTTAGTTTCATTAACATTTTTGTTTTTCATTTTTTTTTGCAAATGAAAAAGTATGGGGTAATCATACCAAATATTTTGACGTGTATTTCTCTTATCTCCAATATGTTAAAATATTTTCTTCATACATTCATTTTTTTTTATTTTTTTATTTTTTAATAGAAATATAATTGCTGCTTCCATTTATTTTGACTGCATTTCAAAATGTGCAACATTTAGTTTTGTTTGGGTTGATATATGCTATTCATTCTGAATTATTTTTAACTTTTCTTGAAGTCGATTAAGTTCTTACTTTTATATGTGACGACATTCACCCAAGATGGGTTGAGCTGGCTCTGAGTGAATTTGCCACATCACGAATCAATCCATCCAAGTATGTCCACTGTTGATTCCTCAGCATACTCCAGCTACTCGTGATTCCGTTGTCACACACTGAAGGCGCAAGGACAAGTCATAACTTGTAAGTCATTGCAAACCACATCCTCCGTTAGCCACTACATTTGTGCCATCCTGGCAGTGGTGTTGGTGTTGTTGCCTTGTGAATTAGGTCAATTGGTGGATGACTAAGGGCATACCCAAACCATGAGAGACTCCTGATAAGAAGTACTTCAAGTCTAGGAAGCTTACATTGTGCGTGGATTGTGGAATTTTTATTAATAATTAATGTTATTAATAATAAATAATAATAAAAATTAACTAATAAACTTGTGTTATTGCTGGCCGTAGAATTGATGACTTTTTTTTTTCTTAATGTTTCCATGGAAAGTTACTTCTATTATATCGAGTAAATAATAAAGCTCTCTTGTTTCACCAATTGTCAAAGGTTTATTGTTTGTATAATCAATCTTTGTGAGGTACTTGTGCATTTAACGAACCAGACGTAACTCAGCATTTGCTCGGCTTTGTCCGACGCATGACGTCAACAGCCGGATAAAACCGAGCGTTGCCGATAAAATAAAAACATCGCTACAACAAAATAACTGTAAAATAAAAATTTAAAATGTAGAAACATCCAAAAATAAATAATTAAAAAGCAAAAACCTTCCGTTCATTTATGTTTTTTTTTTATTAGTATTATTGTTTGAAATTGTTTTCTGTTTGCAAAATAAATAAATATAAAACATTTTTTGTAAACAAATAATGGTAATTATTTTTTTTTTTTTTTTTAATGAAACGTTTTTTTTGGGTTTTTTTTTTTCAAATATTTACGTAAAATGACCAACAAAAATGATATTTGTAAGATCAAATTTTAACAAATAATAGTGAGTAATTGTTTTTATGAAACGTTTTTTTCGACTATTTATATACAAAAAAAAAAAAGAAAAAAATCGTAAGAAAAGGAACAAAACTTTTTTTTTTTTTTTTTTTTTTTTTTTTACGGGATCTACAAAATTAAGGTTGTGGTGGTTGGTTCACCTCCCACTTTGCTCCAACAGTCTGATACGACCATGCGTAGTCCCCGGCAGAATGTATTTTCTTATTAGTGGAAGGAGGGGTTCGGCATTCCTATTTGCTACATTAATCAAAAAAACAAAAACTCCTTTTCGGCGGGGTCGGCGTATACAACGAGGACCCCAAACCGGTGTTAGACGTCTGCCGACGGTGGTTGAAGAAGACAGACTCGTCGATTTCGACCGTATGGCTTGCTGGGCCTCCTATCTGCCGGGGATTCCTGAGAAAGTAATCCTGGCATATTATATCTCGCAGGAAATTCTTCCAGTCTACAATTGTGTGGCGTGATCGCAACCCACATTCGCGCTGGAGATTCCTAGTCGCCGCTATCTCGAACGCCCATATCGGAATTCTCGTCTGCTGCTAGACGTGCACGCGCGTCGAGTTGAAACTAAGCGCACAGCATTTTGATTGGCTGATGACCATGTTTCGTCAGACAGCAGCAAAACCCGAGCTGTTGACGTCATGCGTCGGACAAAGCCGAGCAAATGCTGAGTTACGTCTGGTTCGTTAAATCCACAAGTACCCCCACCCTGTTGGCTGGGACTGTAGAATACACCAACTGCATCTCTGTAGAGGAGTTACCCTAATGAGGTTGTGGGTGGCAGCCTGTAAGTCGCTTAGATGGAATTCTGGTGGTTAAGCAGTCATTGATTCAGCAAGTGGTCAATGTTATGCAACACACCACTTTGGCCTTTACTTGATCTGACAAGCGGTTGAATAGGGCCCAATCTGATCAATTGGCTGATCCCAAAATGCCCTAGCGCATATATAGTTATTTTTCTCCCGACCATATCATCCAATCTGCTCTTGCAGAACACTTACCAATGCTTTATATTACATGAACTAGAAGGCGGGGGCTGAGGGTCAATTGTGTTAACGAGAAAGAACTGATGACTCCTGTTAGATTATTGGGCAAAACAAAATCTGGAATTTGGCAAAGGATTGGGTTTTTTCTTGGCACAAGTATATTGGTATTATATCTCAGCCCCAGCCAAGGCGAATGGGTTACCTCCCTTGGTTCATTCCCAACTGTAGTTGGACTCCGTGGTGGGTGGTGGAACATAAGAACAATGAAAATTAAAAACTTATTCATGGCTTATACTACTATCAGGGATATAAGCTACAGGGGTACTATGTGGGGAGTTGGGCAGCAAGATGTTAGTTCACGTTACACTTGAACTTCTGCATGTCAGTACAGTTGAGGAAGCAGGAACCCGGAAGGGAATACAGTCTAGCAGTTCTGGAGAAGAAACTACTGGAGTAGAAGGCTCTCTTACATCTAGAGATCTCAACTGTAAAGGGGTGAGAGTTTGCTGTTTGTCGGGGGGTACTTATGTCTGGGGTACAAGTGCTTGCAGTTCGTCAGAGCATTCACCGTTAAAGTACTTGTAGAACAAGCAGAGGGATGCTACATTTCGTCGATGGGCAGAGGCTGAAGCTTAGATGACGGTTCAGGACCTATCAGGTTGGTGACTCTCTTTTGAACCTTGTCTAGGAGTGAGAGACTAGTAGCAGATGCACCAGCCCAAATATGACAACAATACTCCATACATGGGCGAATGGTGGCCTTATAGAGATACAGGATACTATCGGGCATTAGTAGTTTTCTAGCACGGTAGAGAGAATCTACCTTTTTTGCAGCAGTCCTAGCAATGCTCTCAATGTAGTTTTTCCAACTCGTGTTTCCTGTGAACGTTAGGCCAAGGAGTTTAAAAGATGTACTTTCAGATAAAGAGTCTTTGGCCATCGCTATTGGTGGTAGAGAAGGTTTCTTGTAGTTATTGAAGGAAACAAGTTTAGTCTTGGCAGCATTGAATGTGACCATCCATTTTTGTCCCCATTCCACTACAGATTGGAGGTTGTTCTCTAGTATTTCTGCCATTTCTTTAGATATGTGTTCATTTGGTTTCAGATTCAATAATTACAAGAAACCTTCTCTACCACCAACAGCAGTGGCCAATGACTCTTTATCTGAAAGTACATCCTTTAAACTCCTCGGCCTAACGCTCTCAGGAAACATGAGTTGGAACAATTACATCGAGAGTATCGCCAGGACTGCTGCGAAGAAGGTAGATTCTCTCTACCGTGCTAGAAAGAAACTTACACCCAAAAGCATCCTATACCTCTATAAGGCCACCATTCGCCCATGTATGGAGTATAGTTGTCATATTTGGGCTGGTGCATCTACCACTAGTCTCTCGCTCCTAGACAAGGTTCAAAAGAGAATCGCCAATCTGATAGGTCCTGAACTGTCATTTAAACTTCAGCCCCTGTCCCATCGATGAAATGTTGCATCCCTCTGCCTTTTTTACAAGTAATTTAACGGTGAATTCTCTAACGAACTGCAAGCATTTGTGCCCCCTCGACGTAAATACCCCCGACAAACCAGACAAGCAGCTAAATCCCACTGAATCCCACTAAAACTGACTTAGACTTGCCAAAATTTATTATTATTGAATCATTGGATGAAATTAAACTGAACAAATTACCCTCTTTTCTGATTGAAAAAGTTATTTGTATGATTTCATAAAATTCAGAAACATGAAAAAGTTATATCAAGTAAGTCAAATCCAAAAAATGTTAAAAACTTCAAAATAAAAATCTGTTAGTGAGCGTTTAAAAGAAAAACCACACAGAAAATCGGCTCAAAATGAATACATTCTACAACATGTTTTTTCAATTATTAAATCATTTCTCTCTGATAGGTTCATAAGAAATTAGAAGCTCACAGTATTACTACAGGAGTCTGTCAAGGGTCCATCGTGGGCCCAACTCTCTTTCTGATCTCTCTCAAAGATCATTTGTAGGCATTTATGCTGACGATACTACCATCTATGACATGCAATATGGATTCTATTCTGCTAGATCTACAGTAGATGTGCTAACAGTTATCTCATAGAATTAGCGACTCTCTCAACAGAGGCTTCTTTTCTAGAGACATTGCCCTTGACATATCAAAGGCCTTTATGACATAAAGGTCTACTTCACAAGATCTCCAGCTATGTTATAGATGAAAATGTCTTTTCAATTATTAAATCATTTCTTTCTGATAGGTTCACAAGAGTAGTGGTTGATGGGCAGAAATCAGAAGCTCACAGTATTAATGCTGGAGTCCCTCAAGGGTCCATCCTGGGCCCAACTCTCTTCCTGATCTATATCAATGATCTCCCAAATCGCATCCAGAGATCAATTGTAGACATTTTTGCTGACAAAACTACCATATATGGCAGCACATCAAAGGCCATAAACGACCAAGTTCTCTCTGATTCTGTCTCTGCTGATCATGATCACGTGGTGCAATGGGGAAAGAGGTAACTGGTTAATTTTAATGCATCTAAAATCAAACTTCTATCTTTCCATCATCAACATTCTGATCCCCCATCTGACATCAATCAAAATGAATGGCTCTTGTCTTGGGGAGGCTCTATGTTTTGACAAGCTTCTAGGTCTGACATTTACTCATGATTTGAGATGGAACATGTACATCAAATCCGTTGCCAAGGCTGGTGAGAAAATGGTGGAATCGTTCTCCCGCTTCAGTAGATATCTAACTGCTGATGCAAGTCCCTACCTGTATGACAGCCAAGTACGTTCAAGGATGAAGTACTGTTTCCACATTTGGGTAGGAGCTGCTAGAAAAACCTTATCTCCTAGCATTATAAGTTGATTTTTTCTTTTTAGATAATTGTTATTTTATCAACTTGCATTAAAAAATATGTAAAAGATGGTTAAAACCGTTTGAATTATGCAAATACCATCAGTAGTTCAAAAGTTATGATAATTTTAAATGCCAAAATTTAGGCTTTTCCGTGGACGTTTTTCTTTAGAAAAAGTGGGCTAAATTACGGACCTCAATATTTCAAGAAATTCGGTAATTTCGCCACCATTTATTTATTTTTCAAGCTATTCTCATGAAACTTGGCACTCTTATGTAAAATCGTGTGCTCTTTCTGATTATGCAGTCAAATCTGATGTATCTCTTTACCATAAGCCATGAAATATAAATTCAGATGTACAAATTTCAATTTTTTTTAAACTGGCGCATGGTATCATACAGTGGGTGTCTATTTATGAACAAAGTTAAGTATTATAGTGGTATAGTTTTATTGAGAATAGGCATTTTCCTGCCTCCTCATCAAAGGAGAGCTTAATCTTAGGTGTAGCCATTGAATGCCCAAAGAGCATTCATGGCCGGTATTTACTACTCCTCTCAAAGAAAAAAGAAATTGAGTAGATATGAATTAATCTCAGAAATAAATCAAAGAAAATTTTTTATATAGATTTTGGATTTCTGTAAAAGATGGAAATTCCCATAGTCGACCAGAACTTATGCATTTTGGGACCAATCCAATTTTAAATTTTGTAAATCTTCTCTATCTGGCCCAAAGTATACCCTATTTTCTGAGATGTAACCATAAATCGTACTCTACATGAATCCTCGATGTAACTTTCACAGTACCAGGATACCAGGAATCCTGATAAGCAACAACTATATATTCACCAGTTGATGGTAATTTTTTGTCATTTCTATTCTGTTTTACTGAAAATTCAATTATGTAAACAAAGAAATAAAACGGTAATTTTTTTATCTTGTTTCCACCTTAACATTTAAAATGATAACTTCTGTAGGTTTTAGGGTATGCTGAAAACGAATATCGCATTTAAATCTTCTGTAAATAAGTAGTTTTCTGGATATTAAGCAATGTCATTTCTTATGTTATCCCTGGTGGCTGTCTTGGTATGCGCAAGCGCGCCAACGCAACCCCGACAAAATATGCACAAATGCGCATACCAAAATGGCCACCAGCAATAACGTAAGAAATGACATTGCTTAATATCTGGAAAGCTACTTATTTGTGGAAAATTTAAATGCGATATTCGTTTTCAGCATACCCGAAAACCTTTAAAGGTAGTCATTTTAAAGAAAAATGTCAAGGAGGAAAAAAGGTACAAATTTACAAAATGCATCACAATGAAATTCTTTATCAAACCGCCCAATTATTATTATTATTTAGATATTCTCAGTTAAAAAATATATATATATACACACACACAAGGAATGTAAACTGCATTTGATTTTTAGATAACCAATAGTAGTTGAAAAACCATATAACATAATCAGCCAAATTAAAATTGTTTATAAAATGTGAATCTAATGAAAATTAATAATTTGTTAAATATGAATTTTAAAATTTATAACTTGTTAAATATGAATTTTAAAATTTATAATTTGTTAAATATGAATTTTAAAATTTATAATTTGTTAAATATGAATTTTAAAATTTATAATTTGTTAAATATGAATTTTAAAATTTATAATTTGTTAAATATGAATTTTAAAATTTATAATTTGTTAAATATGAATTTTAAAATTTATAATTTGTTGAATATATGAATTTTAAAATTTATAATTTGTTAAATATATGAATTTTAAAATTTATAATTTGTTAAATATATGAATTTTAAAATTTATAATTTGTTAAATATATGAATTTTGAAATTTATAATTTGTTAAATATATGAATTTTAAAATTTATAATTTGTTAAATATATGAATTTTAAAATTTATAATTTGTTAAATATATGAATTTTAAAATTTATAATTTGTTAAATATATAAACTTTTTGAAATTGTTGAGTCGGTGTTAATGACCAAAAATGGGGTGATATGCTGTAAAACAAACCAACCAACTTTGCGAGAACGCTGCAGATTTTATTTATTTTTTCATGAAAAATTTGAGATTTGACAGTATGCAACTAAATTGTCTTTATTTCTAATAAATGATTTCGAATAATAATTTTCCATTTTGAAAGGATAATTTCCTTATCAATGTGGATTGTAACCATAGTAAAAAATCGATTTGAGTTAATTTCAAACAAAGGCAGGCTAAAGATTAACACGATTCCAGGTGAAACATTATCTTAATCGGCTGTTTCTTGCAGGACCAATACTGAAGTGAAATTATATTTAAATTACCCATTAGCAAATTTAAACAAAACCAAATGCAGCCAACTAATAACATTCACTAAAGGGAGGGGGAGAGAATCAAATTTTGTCCCCCCCCCCAAAAAAAAAAACGAACAAAAAAACAAAGCTTTTTTTGTAATTCCATGAATTATTAACTTGCAGCGATTTCATCAATTTTTTTCTGAACAATTCTTGAATCAATAAAAGGACAGCACAGAACCTTTTTTTAATGTTTGCTTTTAGATTTGTGAACATTAATTCAAGAAATTCAATAACCGTTGATTGTTCAAAATACACATTTTGACACTCTCTCTCTCTCTCTCCCCGTTTCCCTTGTTCTACCTTTGTCTTTCTTTCTCTCTCCTTTTTTTTCTATTTCAATACAATAAGACAATACAATACAAGGTAATCAATGAAAACTGCTTAACTTTCGGCTATCGCATTCAAAGTAGTTCACATTAAATATCAAATAGTCAAATTCAATAATTGTGGATTAATCAGTTTGCCAACAATATCATTCATTCTTGCAAGACCTTGATCATTTGAAGTTGTCTTGTCAGATTTTCAAAGTCAGACCTAAATAACATTTAAAATGGCAAACTTTGCTTATTATTAGCCAAATTTGATTTGTTATTGCTGTACTATGTTATTGTCTATATAATAACGTCCATATCTACAATTTATTTAAAACCCTAACCCTAAATAATATGAAATATTTTAAAATAATTACCTAAAAAATAAAATTCAATAATCACGGATAATTATAAAGGAAGAAATAATTACCGTGTGCCTCTTTTGTTTGCAATAAAAAGGAAGTGCTATTTGTCCTTTGATCTAATTTTTATTTCCTGTTTGAGTTGCAAAGTTTGTAGTAAATACAGGTAACACAAGCCAATATAAAAAGGGCCAGTCATTATTCTTAATAATTATTAGAAGTTATCAAAACTATCCTAATAACTAGCAAACTAAATTAAATATACAATAAAAATGTATATGATAATAACAATAATCATAATCTGCACATGAGGAAAACTAATATAATACTGATAATTGTAGGAGCATTGGAAAAAAAACTAGAAGAAATTGGAATCAATCAGAAAATTGAGATTATAAAACAGACAGTAATGCTGAATACAACTGAAATCGTAAAGAAACCCTTTGAATATGGAAACTCACATGAACTTCAAACACTAACCAACCACAACAGAAGAAATGATAGCGGAACACCATATAGAACCAAGAAAACTGAAACTGCAAAATGATAAATTGTCTTTTTTCAAGATATTCACAGTAAGAACTCGCCTCTACTACAATGTAAAAAAAAACAAAAAAACCTTTCCCCTTTTCTCCAAATACTTCAAATCAATTGGAATTTCCATAAACAGAATTTGTTTGCAAAAACTTCCGGTCTGTGAAATACATTACCACAGGACTGCTCCTTTGCAGATTGCAACATATTCAATATTAACAAATACTTGCCATAAACCATTTCTGTAAGTAATCAAACTTAGTTCATTCCATTAATCATTTTCGATACTCCCATAATATTCTTCATTTTTCCACTGACAGTCACTCCATTAATTTCATTAACTCTTATTCTCAAGTGGTTTATGGTCTTTATAAATGGTGACTCATGAATAATAAAAAAAAATACATGTATGTTTAAATGTGTACACCACTATTGGTGGTAATTGTTTTTCCATTTTTATAAATTTGCTGTATATCAGCAACATACTTGTCTTTTGATTGGTTAATTTAGTTGCACGAGCATATTTATGTTCCTTTGTTCCAGCTAAGGCAAGATTATATGCAATTCTAGGAGATCCGCCCTCCCACGTTTTACCTTTCCTCCTTGGAAAGAAATTAGTTTATTAAATCGCCCGAGGCGCTTTTATCAGGGAATGCCAGTGGGCCTGTTAAGACTCTTTTGTGGTCCAGAGTGTACCTACGTTGTGCATTGACTTTTCAATCCCTACCGTCTAACCTTGTGTCACATCTTCCTGCAATGGGAAGGAAATAAATATGAACATATAACCTTCATACGCACGTCATAGATTACATTCACTGAAATATTGTCCGTAATTTTATGTTCAGGGTTTATTTTTTTATTTTATTTTATTTTTTTTTGCAAACGTATCAACATCGATAAAACGTATAAAAATGAAAATGCAACTTCAGTGTCATATTTTCATTATTTTTCACATCAAGCCTATAAATAACAAAAAGATGTTAAAAAAAAATACTGCAATGTCAGTTGAATGCAGTTAAATATTAAACATAAATAATGATCCATTTATCAGATGCATACTAAAAAACATGTTAAAGTTAAGTATATTTATAAAATTTTTTTCAATTTTTGAGATAAGGATTGTTAATTCTTAATTATTTGGATTCTTAGGACTACTGTTTTCATCTTGAGTGTTATTTTTATAACGTTTTAGTCCATGTAAGTTTCGACCTCCTTCAGGGGCGTACTGTCAAAATCAGGTATTTTTCTGTAGAACTTGGGAATCTGCACTGAATTTTAAATAGAACCCTTTTATTCAGTTCACAGGGTAGCATACTCTAGTTCCGTCAGCCATGATTGGGTAGAAATCCTAAGCAATTCACATTGTATTTTGAGTATCACCCACACTGAAGATTGAACCTTCAACCTCCAGAAAAATGTAACTTTACAACTGAATTTTACCAAATAATCTACTCCCTACACCACAGGTCTTTGCATTGTCCTTCTACTCGGTCATGGCTGATGGAACGAGAACATGCTACCCCGTCGATTGAATAAAGGATTCCAGTCGAAAATTATGAGTAGATTTCTGAGTTTGACAAGATACACCTGACGAAGGTCAGAGATTACATCGGCTGAAACGTTGTGAAAATAACACTCAAGACTCATATCTCACTCCGTATCACAGATGGTTACGTTTCCAACCCGTTTCCCAGACCAGCATGAACAACACGCATCACTTCTGACCACAGTTCCTGATGACTGTGTAACTAATACCCACAGCCCACTTGGGAACGCCGATCATGCAGTGGTAATGGTTGAAATAGCCCTAAACTTTAGAGCCAAAACTGAAGAGCCACTGTTAAAAACGAGATATTATAAAAAGGCTGACTGGGAAGCCATCAGGGATCTAATCAGGGAAGCTCCCATTGCAAAATATCTTCTCGCTTTCTGCTAAACATTGCACAAATGAGGCCACTGAATGGTTCAAAATGGCAATTGAAGCACATGTTACTACGCGGAAATTTTATAGCAAGCCCCACTCCCCCAATGGTTTACTTCTGCTTGTGCAGCCACCATTACGCAAAGGCAGCATGGGTACTGCAAATTTAACCGACATAAGTCCATGGAATCCGCGTTTTGATTTAGGCACAGATATAGAGTGGGGGAAATTTCAAACACAGAAGTATATAGAAGCCAGAATAACTGTAAGAAAGAAATAGCGACAGCTAAGAGAGAATTTACGGAAACCACCAAAAAATGCATCAAAGCACAGAAATTAGGAACCCGTAACTTCTGAAAAATCTACAACAGTGTAGTAAATAATGGGCAATTAACAATTCCCCCACTATCCAACAATCATGAGGTTGTTCGCTCTGCAACTGAGAAGGCTAACATGCTTGCCAGTCGGTTTGCCTCCAACCCTACACTGGACCCTTCCAACCACCCCCTCCCTGACTTTCCTTTGCGAACAGATGCCACACTAGACGATCTGAAAATCACCCCTTCTCAGGTGCATGCTATCATGAGAAAGCTTGACACTTCAAAAGCATGTAGACCTGATCTCATCCCGGCTGTGCTATTAAAAAAGTGCTCTGCCGAAGTAGCTCCAGTTCTCTCCAAACTTTACAAAAAATGCCTTAATGAATCTTGCTTTTCTGCCTGCTGGAAAACTGCTTCTGTAGTACCAGTTTTCAAGAATTCTGGCGAAAGAACTGACCCAGTAAATTATCGCCCCATTAGCCTCCTCCCACTTTTCACCAAAATATTTGAGACCATAATTAACCAAGCTCTAGTCCATCACCTTACAGATGCTAAACTTCTGACTGACAAACAATATGGATTTAGGTAAGCTCATTCCACAGCAGACATCCTAACTGTAATCTCAGAACATATATACTAGTCACTGGACAAAGTGGGGGAGGGTAGAGTGGTAGCTCTAGATATGTCTAAGGCTTTTGACAGGATATGGCATGAAGGTCTTCTCAGGAAAATCAGATCATATGGTATTACTGGAAAAATACATAACATAATTAAATCCTTCTTAGATAAGAGAAAAATCCAGGTTGTCCTCGACGGTCGTACATCTAAACAATATGATATAAATGCGGGAGTGCCTCAGGGGTCTATCCTTGGATCTCTGTTATTCCTAATATTCATAAATGACCTCCCTGACAAAATTGCCTGTGAGATGGGTATATATGCTGATGACACCACACTCTATAACAGACACGACAGGAAAACAAATGAACATATATCTAAAGAAATGGCAGAAACACTAGAGGATGACCTCCGATCTGTAGTGGAATGGGGACATAAATGGATGGTTACATTCAATGCTGCCAAGACTAAACTAATTTCCTTCAATAACTACAAGGAACCTTCTCTACCACCAGTAGCAATGGCCAATGACTCTTTATTTGAAAGTACATCTTTTAAACTCCTCGGCCTAACACTCACAGGAAACATGAGTTGGAACAATTACATTGAGAGTATAGCCAGGTCCGCTGCAAAGAAGGTAGGTTCTCTCTACCGTGCTAGAAAGCTATTAACGCCTGAAAGTATCCTATACCTCTATAAAGCCACCATTCGCCCATGTATGGAGTATTGTTGTTATATTTGGGCTGGTACATCTTCCACTAGTCTCTCGCTCCTAGACAAGGTTTAAAAGAGAGTCGCGAATCTAATAGGTCCTGAACTGTCATCTAAACTTCAGCTTCTGTTCCATCGACAAAACATTACATCCCTCTGCCTGTTCTACAAGTACTTTAATGGTGAATGCTCTGATGAACTGCAAGCACTGGTGCCCCTTCGACGTAAATACCCCCAACAAACCCAACAAGCAGCTAAATCCCACCCCTTCACAGTAGAGGTCCCTAGATGTAAGAGAGCCTTTTACTCCAGTAGTTTCTTCCCCAGAACGGCTAAACTTTGGAATTCCTTTCCGGGTCCCTGCTTCCCCAACCAGAAGTTGAAGTGTAACGTGAACTGACATCCTGCTGGCCAACTCCCTACACAGTACCCCTGATGCCTATGTCCCTGATAGTAGCCCCCTACAATCAAAGTGGCAATATGCCTTGTTTGGGGGTGAAAATGTAATTAAAAAAAAAAGATGAGATGAATAGTTTCGCGAATCCAAATCGAACATGACTTAAAGTTTTGTTTTCATGCACAACCGATTTACTTTAACTTCTCGTGTTTTATATTTTGTTTACTGAAAGAATTTTACATATTTGCAGCAACAACAACAACAACAAAATGTATCTTGTTCTTTTCTTTTACAATCTCGGCAATTACTGACTCAAGGTAAATTGCATAGATCTACTTATTTACACAAGTTTATAACTTATAAAGTTTTTTCCTATTATAGATTTTATTTAATTCTTCCTATATTTCATTATTATTCATTTCATTATGTTTGTATTATTTGGATTCATCGGACTACTGTTCTCATTTTGAGTGTGATTTTCACAGCATTTTAGTCGGTTCTTCCTGTTGAACTTGGGAATTTGGATGGAATTTCAAGTGGGCCCTTTATTTACTTCATGGGGTAGCATGCTCTAAGTAATTAGCAGTTGTACAGTTCACGATGGAAAAAGAACATAACAAATTATTGTTCCTAGATGTGCTAATAACCCACACTGGGCAGGGGTTTGTCATCTGTATACCGAAAACCGACTTTCACTGGACAGTAACTAAACTTCAACTCCCATAATCCATATAATGTAAAGAAAGGAATCGTCTGTTTCCTACAACACCAAGCAAAAGCAATATGTAGTAACAGCAGTGCATATTAATTGAAGATGAACAATTTAAGAGAAACCCTCCACCGAAACAAATATCCAGAGAGCATGACATCAGCTCCAAGAAATCTGGACCAGACACAAAAGGACACCACTCAGAAACTCACCAGTTTGTATACCATACATGAAGGGCTTGTCTGAAAAACTTCAATGAATATGTAATCCATATGACACCAGGACAATATTCAGGAGTGATTCAACTCTCCGGAAACAGCTTGTGAGAATCAAGCCCCCTACAGAACAAATGATGATTAAGAATTGTGCATATGAAATCCCGTGTAAATGTGGAAAACTATGCAAAGGTGAGACATGTCGTCCATTGAAAGTACGGTTAGAAGACCATCGAAAAGCTGTAGTACGTGAAGAGATTGAAAAATCGGGTATAGCTGACCATATCTGGAAGGAAAAGGGAAAACATCTACCATTAATGGATGAGGTAAAAATTATAGATAGAGGAACAGTGGAGAGTAAGACGACTCAAAGAAGCAGCATATATTCTAGGAGATAACCAATTACTAAGTAAACCTAGTATAGAATTTAATACAATATGGGAACCGTTAATTATAAATAATAGATGATATATACACGTAATAAGTAAAAACATTAATATATATAGATATACAGTAATAAATAGATATTTACAACTAGAAATAAAAATAGGTTTAAGGCTCCTAAAATTAATACTAGAATTGTTTGCAAGGACCCGTGGTGCAGTGGTTAGAGTACTTGTCAAAAGTGATATACTTCTGAAGGTTCAATTCTCAGTGTGGGCGACTAAAAAATAAAATTGCTTATTACTTAGGACCTCTATCCAGTCATGGCTTATGGAACAAGAGCATGCTACGCCTGTAAAGTAAACAAAGAGGTCCGCTCGAAATTCCGTCCAAATTCCTGAGTTCAACAAGATACACCTGAAGAAGGTCGGAGGCTACACCAACCTTCATTATTTATTTTCTTTTCATGCTCTTTTACATCCCTCTTTGTTTTAATTGCCTTATTTTGTTTGTGCTGGGGATAGGGCATTCTACCGGATGCCATACATCCACTATTTCAGTCACTCCGATGTGGAAGGTGAATGGGTGAATTATATTCAGTATCTTCTTCTGCATGTCAACGAAATTCTTTTCTTTTATAAAAAAATCAAATGATTTACTCGATCTACATTTAGTAAATTGAAATCGCAGACTGTTAGAACATTTGCAGATTTATTTCGTGTAAAATTCGATCCGAGTCAATTATTCTTGTAATCTATAATCAGACTTCTGTAATTACATTTACAAACTGTGTATGTAGAGATATATATTGTATGTCAGGTCATGTCATATGCTACTGGTACCATGTAACCCAGTACTACCTGCCTCATTGTTGGGTCACCGGTGAATAAACTGGTTCCCCCACCAAACTTGTTTGGTGAGGAGGGTGGCTAGTGTCCCTGAAGGATTAAAAACAAGATTGAACCCTTTTTCAGAGTCAACGGTCAACTAGCACCGTGTGTGTTTGTGTGTATGTATGTGTGTGTTGGGGTGGAGAGGGTTCCCGTAACCCGTGGTGACGGCAACCTTTCTAGGAGAAGCAAATCTCTGATTTAAAAAACCATAAAGCGGGAGACCAGTACCCGCATTAAGCTGGTCTGCAGTTTAACTTGTTGCTGGATCTCAACATTTTGAACTGAGAGAGAGAGACTTAGCTGTCGTACAAAGCTAAGACTCTGTAACATCATCTGTGTATTGATACTCCCTCAGGCATTTGTCTATAAAAATGGTCCTGTAGCGATGGAAAAGTTGTGACGTGTGGAGGCTTGAAATGCTGGAAGCATGTAATAATTGATCTCAGTGACCGTCTTCAGTGTCATACTTGCTTGAGCATGTGAATTCACCGGTAGGACTAAAAAAAGTCATTTTGGGGCTCATGAACTTTGTGTCTGAGGGAGTGGCACTCGTCTGACAAGACGTTGCAATCATCATCATATATATATATATATAAAGTTTGTTATTAGTGTCAATTATTTTCAAAGCCAAAGATTCAATTTTTTTCTTCTCTGAACCAACACAATTGAGAGGCTTTTCTAGTATAATGTATAAAAATAGTCCTAAGTAATTCATACTTGTATTTTGAGTGTCGCTCACACTGAGAATTGAACCTTCAACCTCCGGGAGAATGTGACTTTACAACTGAATTTTATCAAGTACTCTTTTTACCATACTACAGGTTTTTGCGGCAGAAAGATTCCTTGAGTTTAACAAGATATACATGAAGGAAGTCAAGGGGTTAGCTCAACCGAAATATTGAAAATCTCACTCAAAATGAGAACAGTAGTTCAAAGAATCCAAAAAATATGAAAACTCAATCCTCATCTCAAAAATTCAGAAAAGTATTTCTAAATATTCCTTAGTTTATTCGTTTACCTTTTCATTTACGTGAAACACCTTTCCATCGATTACATTTTCAGTTTTATTTGTTAAATGCTTTTGTTGTAATGATTAGCTCATAGATACGAGTTAACCTTTTTAGAAAAGATAAATTTGTGACCAATAAAGATTCATTTATCGGTTGTTAGTTTTCTGCCTGAAGCAACAGCATGGGATTATAGATATACAAATAATGCAAGTCGATTGCGTAATTAAACGGTTGAGTGTCGTGTTAAAATTAATCTGAAAGATTATAATCGCCGTTTAGTTGAACTTCAAAGGAATCTTGCACTTGTACTGCCGAATAGTCATGCAACGCTGAACTTGATCTCGAGTCTATGCAATAAACTGTTCTAAAAGTCTGTAACTCCTAAAGAATAGTATTATTAATTTTAGACAGTGTCCAAAAAAGAGTCTTAAATTTAATGGGTCCCACATTGTCAGCTAAGCTCCAACGTCTGTTGCATTCTTGTGCCTGTTTTATAAATGCTTTAATGGAATGTGGTTGATAAACTTATAACACTTGTGCCCCCTTGATGTACATCCTCCCGACTAACTCGAGAACCATTAACTAGTTCCTAGATGTTGGAAAGCTTTCTACTCTAATAATTTATACTCTCGAACTACTAGACGTTAAGATTCTCTCCCTTTTTCCTGTTTTCCTGACTATACAGACCTGCTGTAGTTTAAATGTAATATGAACAAACATCTTGCTGCTCAATTCTCCATAGTCCCCTGTTAGACACAATCCCAAATAGTAGCCCTTCGTGTTCCAAGTGACAGTCTGCCTTGTTTGGGGTGAAAGAGTTAACAAAAAAGAAATAATTACAAAGTTATTGATAGATTTTTATAAATAAAAACATTGTATAACATTGGATGTTATTTTTTTTTTATCATAAACCAACATCGATTTTTATAAGTGAAAACATTTTATGAGTTGTATAATCATTTGCAGTTTTGCTATAATTGAATTATTTTTTTAATTATCAAATGTATTAAATAATAAATAAAATTAAATAAATAATGTATTTAATCTAAATGGAAAACTTGTTTTACAATCTTTTATTGAATTGATAATCTTCAATTTTTAAGCAATTTATACAAAGATTAGAAAATGGTTTACCCTAACACATCCCCTTTGATCTTGTCCTTTAATTCTTATATTCCATGAACAATGTTTCTGACAAAAGGGTAATGATTGCTATTTTCAGTGTTGGTCATTGTTTTGGTGGACATTCTCAATCTTCTCATCGTATTTGTCATCATTCAATTGATTTACTTCTCTTAATTCCATGTTATTTCATGATCAAAATATTAAAGCTCAAATTATTTGGGTGTTGTATCCTCATCCATGATCCCATTTCAACTTATATTAAAATAAACACATAAAAATACCTATACTCTCACAGAATACATAATGGAAATATACAGATCAAATCCTTTTAAATATGTCCTGTGATAGACTACAAATATATACAAATGATTAAACATGAGATGGAGAGGAATGTCTAAAGAAGAGCGGACTAGGACGGGAACAGAAGAGAGAATGTGTGTGTATGTTTTATTTTTTTTATTACCGTTTTATCTGTTTGGTTACATATGTTTCAGATGTTGGACCATGTTTATGATCTAACAGCCTTGTCAGACCTTATGTTCCGGTATTGTGTTTGCGTCCTTATTTATTATTTGTTCGTTTGTTTACTTATTACTTCGTTTTCTTTTTTACTGTTTCTTTTTACAGTTAGTTTTACTTTTAAGGGAACTTTTAAAGTGTGTGCGTTCTTACATATATGTTCTTAGTTATATGGGCGTGTGTGTGTTCTTACATATATGTTCTTAGTTATATGGGCGTGTGTGTGTTCTTACATATATGTTCTTAGTTATATGGGCGTGTGTGTGTTCTTACATATATGTTCTTAGTTATATGGGCGTGTGTGTGTTCTTACATATATGTTCTTAGTTATATGGGCGTGTGTGTGTTCTTACATATATGTTCTTAGTTATATGGGCGTGTGTGTGTTCTTACATATATGTTCTTAGTTATATGGGCGTGTGTGTGTTCTTACATATATGTTCTTAGTTATATGGGCGTGTGTGTGTTCTTACATATATGTTCTTAGTTATATGGGCGTGTGTGTGTTCTTACATATATGTTCTTAGTTATATGGGCGTGTGTGTGTTCTTACATATATGTTCTTAGTTATATGGGCGTGTGTGTGTTCTTACATATATGTTCTTAGTTATATGGGCGTGTGTGTGTTCTTACATATATGTTCTTAGTTATATGGGCGTGTGTGTGTTCTTACATATATGTTCTTAGTTATATGGGCGTGTGTGTGTTCTTACATATATGTTCTTAGTTATATGGGCGTGTGTGTGTTCTTACATATATGTTCTTAGTTATATGGGCGTGTGTGTGTTCTTACATATACGTTCTTAGTTATATGGGCGTGTGTGTGTTCTTACATATACGTTCTTAGTTATATGGGCGTGTGTGTGTTCTTACATATATGTTCTTAGTTATATGGGCGTGTGTGTGTTCTTACATATACGTTCTTAGTTATATGGGCGTGTGTGTGTTCTTACATATACGTTCTTAGTTATATGGGCGTGTGTGTGTTCTTACATATATGTTCTTAGTTATATGGGCGTGTGTGTGTTCTTACATATATGTTCTTAGTTATATGGGCGTGTGTGTGTTCTTACATATATGTTCTTAGTTATATGGGCGTGTGTGTGTTCTTACATATATGTTCTTAGTTATATGGGCGTGTGTGTGTTCTTACATATATGTTCTTAGTTATATGGGCGTGTGTGTGTTCTTACATATATGTTCTTAGTTATATGGGCGTGTGTGTGTTCTTACATATATGTTCTTAGTTATATGGGCGTGTGTGTGTTCTTACATATATGTTCTTAGTTATATGGGCGTGTGTGTGTTCTTACATATATGTTCTTAGTTATATGGGCGTGTGTGTGTTCTTACATATATGTTCTTAGTTATATGGGCGTGTGTGTGTTCTTACATATATGTTCTTAGTTATATGGGCGTGTGTGTGTTCTTACATATATGTTCTTAGTTATATGGGCGTGTGTGTGTTCTTACATATATGTTCTTAGTTATATGGGCGTGTGTATGCTCTATCCTTACACCGTTTCTTGCCTTGAAGTATCTCGATGTGTATGTGCAAATATATAATGTGTACATACCTGCTTGCCTTGTCCAGCGGATAATATCTTCTGGTCGCTGCTCTCCATCTCATGGGGAATGGTTACTTACTGCTGCAGATGCATCGATAACACAAGATGGATTTAAAGCTTTGATTCTTTTATTAAAGGCAAGCCTATCATGGACCCTGGTTGCCGCGGAGAGACCCTAATCTCCCCATCTGCATTCTCTGCAGCCCAAAACAAACCCTCATATGTGTCTGTCAACCGGAAGCCTGCGACCACAATTCCCGTTTTACCCTTAATTTCCGGCGCATTCTATCTAGGTTGATACCTGTTAGCCCTAACCTTCTGTGACCTCACTAAACTCGCTGATGGCAATCGAAAATATACTTACATAACTTACTATTTCTCCAAACTACCTAGATAGCATTTAAGCTGGGATTCTCAGTACTACACTTACAGAAAAAATTTTTTCTGTAAGGTCTGACGAGACTGTTGGATTGTAAATATGGTCCCACATCCGAAACATATGTAACCAAACAGATAAAACAGTAATAAAAAAATAAAACACATATTTGCTCTGCAATAGTATTGAGCACTCTCTTCAGGTTTTTACTAATTACCAGTTTTACTAACTATATATATATATATATATATATATATATATATATATATATATATATATAAATACTTGATTTCTCCATATTTCATCTGGTTTTAATTCTTGACTTTTAATGTATTCTATTATTTCTTACACCCCCCCCCATTTTATAAACGCTTTTTTTTTTTTTTTTTTTTTTTTACAAAGAATCTGTGATATGGATATGCTGTTTCAATTGATGCCAGTACCAGCAAATTCATAGCTTTGCTATAATATTCATTTGCTAATATCTTTTCTCTGATAAGAATGCATTTCTTTGAAGCTCCGTGGAGTAACAAAATTTCAATATATCTTATTTGAGTATCCTGTTGAACAATAAATTAATGTAAAATATTTTTAGTATTAAATTTGTATTCTTATACACACACGCGTTATGTAAAATCTATGCATAATAAATTAATATCTTTAATTTGTGTAGAGAGAACCCTGGTTATGTGTGTGTAGTTAATAGATTAATGATTTCTGCACTGGAAAGCATCATAGAATGAAAATATACATCATTTTTGAAACCAAATTCGATGCTAAAAGATATTTTTCTCAGTAAATGAAAACCTCTCCAATGTAGAAATATTGGATAGATTATAAACACATGTGATAAGTGGCTTCTACAACTAATGTCTTTTATAAATTCATTATTCCTGAATGTGCTTTGTTTAATCTTTAAAATGTCCTTTTAAACCAGTGATATTTTCAAACTGATCAGACAATTTCAAATACGTTACTCTATTAGATTTTTTTGATTAAAAAATTTCTTTCTTACCAGTAACTTTCCAGTGTGAGGAGAAATATTAAAAAAAATGTGCGTTTCATTTTTAGAATTCCGATTAATTATTTTAAAGTTCTTAATTAAATTCCCTCTTGCTCCTACTATTTTCTACTTGCTTTTTTCTATAAAGCAAGTTTCCTAAGTGCTACAACTCTTGAATGAGAATAATTTTTCTAGAACAAATTAATTTTTCATGTATCTGTTATATAATTTAGTTCTGATGTGTACCCTCTCATCTCTATGATTAAGGTCTGACTTTAAAACATTGGATTCCAAAATGTTTTAATTGACGTAAAATTATCGTTTTTGAAATACAATCAGTTTAAAACATCAATCTGCGTTTTTATTCTTTGTGTAAAGAAAACAAAACGGTTTTATTCAATTACTTGTTTTTAAAATAAAATTGATGCATGTATTTTCGTTTTTGTTTTTTCACTTAAATGATATTAATAAATTAAAATATAAATTAAATTTTTTCCACAAATTTGTAAACAAAGTTTTTTCTTTTTTTTTTTTTTTGTTACTTGACTGTCACTGCTTATCAAGACCTGGAGGCCACTTGAGGATAAGAGTTAATGAATGTTAGGTAGATGGTGAGACAATACTATGATGATCAGTAATGGTGGAACTTGGGTAGGGCTTAATATTATTATTAATTAATAATATTGTCCACAGCTAACAGGAACTAGAAAAATGAATTTATAATGAAAGTCAATGAAAACAAATATTTAAGTTAATTTTACTTTTTAAAAATTTCTCAAAAAATTTTTTATCTGTAAAACTTTAATTTTGTCCATCAATTTATATATTTAGATTAAATTTATTTTTATTGCATTTAAATCTGAAATTTAATACTTAAACCAATTTGATATTCTATTCTTGAGATTAAAACAAAATTACTAGGTGACCTCTTACCCATTGTCTCAACTTAGTAAATTGCACATTTCACAGCCTTATTGCCATAATATATATATAAATATATATAGATATATAGATATACATAGATATATAAATATACATAGATATATAAATATACATAGATATATAAATATATATAGATATATAAATATATATAGATATATAAATATATATAGCTATATAAATATATATAGCTATATAAATATATATAGCTATATAAATATACATAGATATATAAATATACATAGATATATAAATATACATAGATATATAAATATACATAGATATATAAATATACATAGATATATAGATATACATAGATATATAGATATACATAGATATATAGATATACATAGATATATAGATATACATAGATATATAAATATACATAGATATATAAATATACATAGATATATAAATATACATAGATATATAAATATACATAGAGATATAAATATACATAGAGATATAAATATACATAGAGATATAAATATATATAGATATATAAATATACATAGATATATAAATATACATAGATGTATAAATGACCGCCTGTAAGTTGCCCCATTTGTTCCGTCATATCAACATTAAAAGTTCATTTTAGTTAATCTTCTCTCATCTCTTCCTTGTTTTTCTTTTCTTTTTCTTTCCATGGAATTTCCGCAGTTCCTGCTAGTTTAGTTGGATGTAAATTTATGATTTTAATTCATTTATGCCAACGTTCAAATTTGAAAGTATGAAAAAGCATTTAAAGTTTATAGAAAGAATAATACAACAGCAAAGATATCTGAATGTTATGTAATTGTCTTTTTTCTTTTCTTTTCTATCATCCATGTTTAATGTAATCATGTTCTTCTTTTCCAGTTTGATTTCTCGGATGTTGATTCGTGAACCCAACCAGCGTGCAACCTTAGAAGAAATAATGAAGCACGATTGGCTGCAATGGGGCGATGTTCCAGATAGTGCTACAAACCTACCTCTCATTTGCAAGAGCGTTGTTTCCTCAGAGGATCATACGTATGTTGTTGATCGTATGATTGAAGGAAGAATGGCGACCAAGGAGGAAATAACTGTGTAAGTTGCGAACTTTGTTCTCTCTTTCTGTCTCTTCCTTTCTTTCCCTCTCTTTCGTGTTTCACTTTCTCACTTTCTCTTTTTCACTTTCTTCCTTTCTCTCTCTCTCTCTCTTTGTTGCTTTCTTTCGTCACTTTATAAGATAAAGTTGCAATAAAATGTTCACATAACTCATCAAAAAATATTCACGCCAATGATATCAATCTGGTCACATTAACTTATCCTTGAGTGACTGTTAGCTTAAGTGAAACTAAAAAAAAAAAAAAAAATGTTGAGGGGGAGTATATATAATTTGAGTCATAAAAATCAAATTTATTTAATTTTTAAAGATTTAAATTAGTTTGGAGTAATTTGGAGGATCGAACCGGAAGCCCTGAGGCGAAGTTTGAAAATAAAATCAGCCAGCCAGAATGAGTCAGTGAAAGATGTTTGAATTTATTTAAGTAAGAACGAAATTGACAGGTGCGCGCCCGGAAGTCGTCGAGCGTTATGACGACGACGTCAATGACCAGGTTTGTTTGTTATAAGCGAAGTAAAAAAAGAAAACAACGTTAACACTTAAGCGGGGGAAAAAAAACACAAAAAAACTAATGTAAGGCAAACGAATGATGAAAACAGAAAAACGAACACGTGAAAAATGGCTTAAATAAGCCTGTTTCGATATTAAAATTTACAAAAATCGGTGGGTACTCAGGTGTTTTTGGGTGTGGTCGGGGGTGGATAAGCGAAGTAAAAAAAAACAAAACAAAAAAAAACAGAAAACGAACATTACGTGAAAAATAGCTTAAATAATACTGGTTCAATATTTAAATTTAAAAAATCGTAAAAAACAAAGACATCTCACACCACGATTCAAACCCAAAACGTTTGGATAATGAACCAACGCATTAATCAGCTGACCTAACGCGACGTACATGAAATTTGTTCAGTTTTTCAACTATTTAAAGTAAATCAGGTCATGACGTCATCTGACGCATGCGTAGAACAGGTCGAGAGGGCCGTTTTTTGTTTACCCCCCCCACACACACACACACCTTTCGAAAATTGTCAATTTTGTGGTGAAAAAATGAAAGTTTTTGGCCAATTTTTTGATATTTTTTGAGCGAAGGATGTAGCTTCAATATGATACCGAGTTTGTGAGTTTTTGTTGTGTCTGTCGAAAGTTTTTAGCAGACACACAAACATACATACATTTTCGCTTTTATATATATAGATAATTTATTTCTTAAGAGATGAGATGATGTGTATGTATATTCTCGTGTGTGTGTCTCACATAAGATGATCTCGAGACGCATACCCTTTTTTAATTTAAAGAAATCTTTATTTGGATCCCATCATTGACAGGGCAGCCTCACATCGCTGAATCGATTTAGATCTTATTTGTTTTTCTTCTTTCTGATTTTGAATCAAAATTCTCTCCTTAACTCTAGACTAAAACTGAACTAAAAAAGCCCATATGCATCCCTATTTATTTTAAGGTATGTGTGTGGGGCAGTAACTCCCCTTGACCAACTTGCACTCAAAATACACTCCCTGACCTGTCTCGTGTCTGCTGCATGCAGGTGTAAGTGTTGTCAATGGGTTTGACCTATGTCACTGGTTACCCCTTGAACCCTGCACTCAATTCCAGCCCTCAGTAATCGCGCTATTCATGTGACGGACTCCATAACATTAGTACAACTTTCATATAACAGCATAACATGCGAATGAAGCGTTTTCTCCCGATAAATAAATGAAAGTGAAAACACTCATCAGTCAAAGGTATCCACCTCCTGTCATTTTCTCTTGCAGACATAAGCCGATGGTAAGCTGAGTCATATAGGTGAACTTAACGAGTCTGCTCTTTGACTTATTTGCAATCCAACTCTCGGCATTATTTCAACAATTAACAGTATGATAATATTTAATATCCAGTAAAAAAACTTTCAATCTCGCTTCATCAAGTCTGACTCAAGGCTTTATAATAAACAAGGTGGCTTAATAAACTCAACTGATCCTAATAAATTAGTCCAGTTTAAGGAGTTTATGAAGCTAAAAATAAATGTATTTTGTTTCTGAATTTTGAAGATGAGGATTGTTTATTTTGATTCTCATCTTGAGTGGTGTTTGCACAATGATTCAGTTGATGTAACCTCCAGGTGTATCTTGTTGAACTCTAAACTCTGTATGGAATTTTGAATGGAACCCTTTATTTAATCAACAGGGGTAGCATGCTCTTATTCAATTTGCCATGATTGGATAGAAGTCCTAAGTAATTCATAATTATATTTTGAGTATTGCCTGAACTAAGGATTGAACCTTACACCTCAAGAAGAACACAACTTTACAACTGAATTTTATCAATTACTTTATCCATTATGCTACAGGTTCTTGCAGTCTTCTTATAATGAGATCACCTGGTATGATTGCAGAAGTAGGTTAGTGCATAGGAATTATAATCTAGATAGTAATGTAATGTAAGTCATCAGCAGTGTATGGGAAGAGGTTGCATTTGGAATGTGCCTCTGATTGTTTGGATGATTTCAAGTAAGGAGGAAAATTGAAAGATAAACATTGTTTTTCATTTGAGTTGTTGGATCCCAAACTACAGTCATCAATCAAAAAAGGATCTGAAGAGGAAGGAACAACAAAACCAAATTTAAGATCGAGGTGAGCTGACATTTTTTTTTTTTTTTTTTACACACAGTGATCACCACTTATCAAGGCCCGGAAGCCACTCAGGGATACCCTTTTTTCTCTCCAGTAGGGAACTGACTGTATATAAAGCAAGAGAATGTTAACAAAAATATGTACGCTATAAAAAATCTTTGTTTCAACTCATAATTTTTGCTGGAGAAGGAGGCGTTTTCAAACTATTTTCACAATTTTCGATCAGTGAAAGAACGAGGCATAATGCTACAATTTTATGACTATATTTGAAAAAAAAAAAATAGTTGTTCATAGCAGGTGTAATAGTGTATATGTGTACATAAATGAATGCAATTATTATTATTGGATCTTGTAAAATATGCATTACTAAATGAGTGACTGGAAATAATTGTTAATTTTGGATAGAAAATTTTCAAATTATACTATTTAATAATAAAAAAAGTGAATGTTTTATTTTACAGTCATCAATATTGTACTAATTCATGATGGAACGATTCCAATATTTTTCCAGATTCTGATACAATTACCGATTCCGATTTTTAAAAAATATATTTCAATATTTAACTATAATTTTTTCGGGAGGCGGGGGGGGATTACCATAAACACCTGTGTAATATGTGCATATATTTTTCAGAAATGTGACAATGCACTTGTGGGTAGGAGAGAACTGTAGATTTAAGTTTTACTGATAGTTAAAAATACATAATTATTATTTTATCATTAAAAATGGAAATTAAGTCTTAAAGTCAATTGAAAGACTCATTTTGACATCGGAAAATTGACACAAATTTTTCTGATACCCAAAAAGTTCTGATTTTTCAGATTCTAATTAATTGTGCCTGCACTGCTAATTAGTAATGGTTAAACATGTATAGTCATAGCAACTGCATAGTTGCAAGTAATTTTTTTTCACTATTATTAAACTACAAAATAATAAATGAAATATACATGCTATAAACCCATTAATTTCTGTTTTTTGTATTGAACTAGTGTAGAAACTGTAAATAAAATAAAATGAAGAATATTATGGAAGTAATTTGAAATCTAGAGCAAAAGAAATTCAAATCATTGTATTTCCTGTTTGACAATTAAGCATAGTGATTTATTGCCTTCATTTTTGTATCTTCTTTTTTTACTCAAATTAAAATGTTTTGAATAAACAAAAATATTTTTTCTCAAAGTATAATGATTTAAGTTAATAAAACTTTTTTAAAAGTAGTATCCAGGTGTAGAAAGTTAATTTAACAAAATAAAAATAATTAAATGTGTTGAAAATATTTTCATCTGAAATCTGTGTAGTGATTCATTTGATTTTAAAGGAATTTTTCAGTGAATATCTGAAATGGTCATATGAAATCCTGTAATCGGTGTATATGAGTGAAGTGAGAGTATTTATCAGATAGGAAGCAAAAAAGACTCCTGCCTTCTTTAAAGGTGTATAAAATAAATTAAATATATAAAAATTGTAAAGTGTTTTTTTTTTTTGTTTGTTTTTCAGTGTAGAACATTTTGTGCCCTACCTAAACAAATAAGAATTGTATATTAAGTTGTTGTTAATAAAAATATCGGACACTATTGTAGATGTAAAAAAAAACAAAACTTTATATATTTCTAGCTGTCCTAACCCAACATTGCCTGGGAGTATTTGTACGTGTATATTATTTTATAACAAAATCATGTACTAAGGATTCGAGGTTATTGTTAGGTTCATCTCAAGTATTTTCCATCTTCACTATCATCAGGAAATATTCGGTTGCTAATTTAAAATATTTAATTTATTGTTTTAGTTTCTTGCTTTGACAAGAAAAGGTGCAATTTAATTCATCATTTATGTAAATTTTATTTGATTTTTAAAAATTGATTGCCGTAAACAAGATATTCGTACCTATGTTGGATGCGATTTTTCTCATTACTAGCTTTTTTCTTACAAAATTAATTTGATTTTGGTTTGTCAGTTCTATTAGTTGATCATTGTAGCATGTTGTTTGTAATTCGATTTAATTATTTCTAGAAAATACTTCAATTGGGTTGAAATTATTTTCATACAAGCAACATTAAAATAAAAAATGTAATTCTGTATTCGTTAGCAGTTACTTCCCTTTGTTCGGTGCTCTGAATATAACTTTATTGACATTCAGTGATGAGGCCCCATATGGAGATTGTGAGGAATGTGGAGATTGTGAGGCCCACTCTGGCTCAGAGTGGTAATACCTGTCAGGGAATCTGGTGCTACTAGACAAGGCTGTCTGAAGATACTGGCTTCCTGAACAAAATACACCGAACATTGATGTTATTGTTTTTTCCTTTCCGTTTGCAAAATTCAGTCATATTCTGTAAAGTCTACAAACCAAACACCATGAATATTTGAAAATATAAAGAAGTTGAAACACAAAAACTTTTTCCAAAATTATTGGATTCAACATTAAATGACCCCAAAATGATTGATATGCCATAAAACAAAAACAACTAATCAGCCTTTGTTTCGAATAAAAGAATACTTTTAAAAAGAATTTGTAAGTAAAATTCTACCGGGCAACATTGGATCAGTACAGCTAGTGCATGTATGCATGTGCGAACAACCGCAGTGAGAAGAATGATCAGTGTATTTATAAGTTGTGAATAGAAAGTTCATGCATTGAAAATTTTCATTTTGTTGAATTAGTCAAAGGTTTTGTCATATGTGAATGTCCTGTCTACTAATAATGACGCATGAGTCTACTTTACAATTGAAATAAGCGAGCTGTGAATAAGATCTATTTATGTAAATGAGGAGAGGGTGCAACTGTACATGCACTTTTCTGAATAGATGAGCCATAAATTGTAGCAACTTCTCAAAATGTCTTGATTATTATTGTTGCCATTTCAGTTAGAAATATTGTATGTCCAAATAATAACGCTAACCTTTAATAACGTATTATTATAGTTTTGGTTCACTGCATTTGATACAAATTTGCTCTCTGAAATATTCTGAAATCATGCCAAGTGCCTAACATTAGACCATTTTTATGGAATGACCAATAAAGTGCAAACCTTGAAAGATTTCCATATGATTAAATCTCGATCATGCATATTAACTTACCCAAGCCATCATTGCCTGTTGTCTATGTCATGACATATTAAAAAAAAAATTGTTCTATGAATTTTTGTTTGTTTCATTTCATTTTCACACAATTTTTTCCATTAAACAAGGCCGATAGCCATTAGTCGCATGCTCTCGTGTAATGAATGAATGCGTGAATGTAGGATTGACATGAAATTCTTAAAGATAAACTAAAATGACCGTAAAATGGGCTAAAATTACTTAAATAAAAAGTAAATGGCTTAGAATAACTTAAATGAACTGGATAAATTGACTGACCTTAAGAATGACTTGAATGCTTAAAAAATAACTGGAATCCTTCAAAAACAACTTGAATGATCTAGAGAATGACTTGAATGGCTTTGAGACTGACTGGTTGTAAAACGGGTGATCATTTTACATTAATTTAATACAGAAAAGTGATCCCCACTTTATATCACAAAGTTACATACATAAGTACAGCATGTAGTAAGAACAAATACTATACTTTGATCTTGGCCAAAAGGCCAAGAAAAGCTTAAAAGGTTAAGAACAGCATCTATTAACAACAGACCTTTGATCTTAACCAAAAAGGCCAAGCACAAAAGTGTTACGGACAGACGGAGTGACTTATAGAGTCGCTTGCACGCGACTAAAAATTGCTTTTAGATATAATAGGGATATTTGTAAACGTTCATACATGATGACTTCATTTAATCACATAAATTAATATACAAAAATGTAATTTTATGCGTAAATTTTTCGGTATTTACTTCAGCAGTACTCAATACATAGATAGAGCTAGGTAGTAAGCTATGAAAATATATATGGCAATTAAGCTACACAGAATATTCTGTCTGTCATTCTCGTGCTTATGTCTAACGAATTCTTATGAGAATGAAACATGGAATATTCTGTGGGGCTTAATTGCCATATATATTTTCATAACTTACTACTATATATATATATATATATATATATATATATATATAGTGAATAAATGACAAAAAATTATATTCCAAAATTCATGATGTTGACCATCTTATAATTTACTCTTTTAATTCAGTTGACATTTACAATTCTTCACAGTATCTATTACGTAGCACAAAATCAATCACTTAATTATTATATCAATCAGTGAATCTATTATGCCCTTAACTTGTCAGAAGAAATGGCAACAATGAATTTGTCAAAAGGAAATAAAGTGCAATTTGACATGATTAAAATCCAAAAAGCTGCAAATACCTTCTAATGTTTCCATTATGCCATTTAAATTTTTTTTTATTATATATAGATATACTTTCCATCTTGCTGGAAAGCGTTGTCTGTCCAGTACCTGATAATTCTTCTATATCTCCATACAGACTGCTTACTCACCTGTGCATCATAAGTTGTTTGAATGCATGATAAATCCAGAAGTCCTCAATTACCTAAGCGAAAGCAATCTACTTAGTGACAAACACTATGAAAGATTAACTGCTGATGTGCTGATTGTCATATCACATCAGATCAGTGAATCTCTTGATGGGGCCTTTCTTGATCTATTGAATGCCTTTGATAAGGTCTAGTACAAAAAATTACTTTGCAAACTTAATGTCTTTTCAACCATCAAATCATTTCTTTCTAATAAGTCTATAGTAATATTTGTTAATAGGCAGGTCTCAAACATTCTGTCCATATCTGCATATCTTAAGGATCCATTCTAGATCACACTCTGTTCTTGATCTTCACTTTACGGATTTTCCAAATCATATTTTGGAATTATTTGTTGACATCTATACAGATGACACACCTGTCTATTCTGCAGCCACACTTCTAAGAGCATTGGTGATAAAGATGTTTTTGATTCTCTTCCGGTCTGGCCATGTGGTGCAATGAGTAAAGAAGTAGTTTGTTACTTTTAACACTGCAACAACTAAGCTTCGCTTTTTTCATTACCAACACTCAGATCCTTATCTTATAATGACTCTCTTCTCTTTATCGTGATAAGCTCCTCTAATTTACTTTTATTCCAGGTGTAAAATGGAAGACTTATCTCCAATTTGTTGCTAAAGTTGCTAAAAAAATTGTTACATCATTCTATCACTCCAGAAACTACCTGATATCAAATGGCCAACTTAACTATCTCTAACATGCTTTCCACTCTTACCATGTGAGCCTGCTTAATTAACTCAAACGCTCTGGATCCCACTCACACACCCACACTATGTAACACACGAATATCTGAGTCAGATTTTCAAATGATTGAAGAAATGTGCATGATGAGTTATATATATAAAGCTAAACGTCTGTGTGTGTATGTGTGTCTGGTTACGAATAGGCTCCTATATGGTTGACTATTATAGAAAACTGATTACATATAATGATAGAAGATGTATCAAGACACAGGAATGGGTATGTTTGATCTGGCATAATGATGATTCATTAAAATCGTGGGGTCTGCATACACACCTGGTCCACAAAGTATGGAAATAAAAAATTTAAAGATTAAAAAAAAAACGTTTACAAGTGTTTTTGATATAGATGTACATAATAATACTTTGATAAGTATGTTTTAACTTAAATAGGGATGGTATAATAAAATTGTGGGGTCTGCGTTCGTGCCTGGCCTCCATAGAATGGAAATAGGCACAAACTTTAATAAAGACTTTTCATATCTGCGTAAGTATACTTTGATAATTATGTTTCAGTTTGAAGAAATATGGTATAATAAAATTATGGGGGTGTTCGTTCGCACATGACCTCCATAGATTGGAAATATCTCAAAGTTTAACAAGGTTTTTTTAATATAGATCCACAGAATATTGTGATAAGTGTTTCAGTGTGAACAGGTATGGTATAATAAACTATGGGGTTTATCTATTTTATTTTTACTTTCATCATATTTTGCTTTGGTTTTGATACCCCCAAATTCTAAGCTATCTCTTTACAACCATTCCTTTTCATAACCTATCATACTTTCATAAATCAGAGTCCATTTTCTGTAGGCTGTTTTTGAATCCAGACAATGACGAGTACTAATGCTAGTAATTATATATATATATGTTCAACGTTTTGGTCTATAAGACCGTGTGTGTGTGTAACTAAAGATTTAAAGTTTACAAATTAAGAAATTGAATAATTTGCATAATTTAAAAACTTAAAATTAAATCTATAAATATTAATAGTAACATTCATAGGAAAATCCTATCCAGTTAAAAAGGCTCAGTATTCGAAATAGAGCATAAGCAGATGGAAAGAAAGTAAAATTTTGCAAATTACATATTACAACATTCATTTTTCAAACAAAGGCATAAAAAATAGAGATAATAATTTCCTTATTCTGTAGTTTGAAAGAATGATGCTTATCCTCAGAAGAAAAAACATTTAGCAAAATGATATTTATATAGGCTAGCTATAATTTTGCTGGTTAGCACAAAGTTTTAAATCTTCAAAGTCTGAGATGAGTAATATTCCAACGAAGATGTAGATATGTATGGATCAAAAAAATGAAATTCAGCTTGAGGCACAACGTACGATTGTGTAATTAAACCATAAAACAATGCTTACACTGCTTTCTGATATCTTCAGCTCCTCTGCCATCTCACGTGACTTCAATTGATGATCAACTAAAACGAGTTTGCAGTTTTTTTTTTTTTTTAATTTCTAGGACAGTTGCAAAATTTGGATGATCTGAGTGTTCAGTATCTTTTTTTCTGACAGAACAGATTTCAAATAACAATTATTCAACCATTGCTTTGCTTGAACAGTATTTTTCCCATCAGAAAAAAACAATCCTTCTTCAACACGAGAAATTTAGATTTTTCGGTTTTATTCATTTATTTTTAAATTTGCAACAGCATCTTCACTGAAATAACTATGTGTAAACTAATAATCCAATTGGCCTAAAAATTTGACATATGCTATATTTGAAGGTTAATACACTATAAAACTCATGTTAGAGTAGTTCATCAGATTTAAGTATGATGTAATAAACATCAATGTACACACATAATTAACCACAATGAATATGACTTCGAATGAAAACTGCATCTGGAAAAGGCCCGGTGAAACTTCAGCAGACGCATAGAAAAATATCAGTTAAGATAAAAGAAAATAATGAACATGATGTGATAAAAATGTTAAGTTATATATATTTTAACGTTTTGTTTTTTATGTTCGATATTTGTATGAAGTGTGATGCCTTATGGAACTGAATCTGTTCAGTGAAAGTTGAAGATATGTGTTGCATGGAGAGAAATGATATCGGAATGACATGAGGGATGTGTAAAGTGACCTGGTTTAAATCTGGACAATATGTGTGAAGAACAGATTTTATTGATTTGGTCACTACCTGTTTTATAAGTATTTTAATGGAATGTGCTCTGATGAACTCATTGCACTTGTGCAATGTTGATGTACATATAGCCCGATAAGCAGCAAAATCCCATCCCTTCACTGAAGCGGTTCCAAGATACTGAAAAGCCTTCTACTCTAATAGTTTCTTCTCTCGAATTACTAGAATTCCTTCCTTGTTTCCTGTTTCCCTGACTGTACTAAACTGCTATGATTTAAATGTAATGTGAGCAAATATCTCACTGTTCAACTCCTCACAGTTCCCATGTTAGCCAAATAGTAACCCTTTACGTTCCAAGTTGCAATGTCTTCTTTGAAGTGAGATTTTAAAAAAATTAAAAAAAAAAGAATGGATGAGAGTTCTTGGTTTAGTGGTTGTAGAATGGTTTGAGATTGCAAAGTCAGTTGGCAATGGAATAGAAATGTGTGAGAAAGTAATACAGATGGATTTGAAAGAACAAACGATGAAGACCTGGCCTTAGATAGATTAGTTTGGAAGTCAATTTCTAAACAACAAAAAACAAAATGTCCGATACATGTAAAACAGACGTCATGATGATGACAAAGCTTTACATTTCCTTTTTTTTTTCCTTTTTCTGATCGTCCTTTTATGTTTAGGTCTCTTGACAAAGATTCTTATGACCACATCGCTGCCACCTATTATCTTATGGCTGAGCGTAGACTGAAAGCAAATCAAAACGAAGCATCCTCATCAAGTTCTGCAGCCCATGCCTTCCACTTCCGCAAGAACTCAGCCTCTGCCGATGGAAAGCCGCATCTAGAACCCCTCGCTCTGTCTCCACGGTAGGTTTTGAACACCTTCCCAAATTTCTTTCTTTCTTAATAATCATGTTTTTTTTTGTTTTAATTATATAATCATTTTCTTTTGTTTTTATTTCTAGATTTTGTTTCTATTCTGAGATTGTTAATTTTGTTATAGTTCTAATTTTCTATGACCAAACTTTCTTCATTTTCAAAAGGATTCATCAATTCCTTTACCTACAGCTTTAACCCAAACCACACCCCATTTCCCAACCCAACTACTAAAGAACTGATACCAAACTTTTATAGAAATTATGAATATTGATTTTTCTTTTTTGTATGTGTAATCAGAATCATTGATCAGTAAAATTCTGATTACGTTTTTTTTTTGTTTTTTTTTTTTGTTTTTTTTTGTTTTTTTTGCTTTGTCTTGTATACTTTTTAATTACCAATGTAAATCTCTATATAGGTATTGAAGAGAATTCATGATAATAATCTAATTTATTGAATGAATATATAACCTCTATAATTCTTGTCTTTTTTTTTAATATTTTATATGAAGTATTTACTTCACAATTTTTTTAACATTTTTATAAATTGAAAATATCTATTAAATATTCATTTCACAGGAATATTTTGTTGCATCATAAAATTTAATTGTATTTATTTTGCTTGGCTGGTTATCTTTTTAATGAATAATCTTATTTCAATTAAAAAAAAAAAGTTTGCAAAATATTTTGTATTAGTATAGAGATCAATTTCCAATCAAATATATCCTCTAATAGATGAAATTTTTATTGACTATTTTCAAAAAATAAGAGAACAGTGGCATGATTTAAAAGGTATAAACAATTTTGTGTAATTTTAAATTGGGGTGGGAAGGGGTGTTTCAGTAAATTTAAAAATTTAAAAAGTAATTACTATTAACAATAAATTATTTTAATGAAAATACTGTTGGGAAATTAAAACAAATTTATTTTGCTTTACCTATTCTTTTGCGTTAAAAAAGTTTAAAGCAATTTACTTGATTACAAATAGTGACTATCAGTAAAGTAATTATCGTTTGGCCATTTTGCTTATTGGATTATTTTTACCATCATTTATATTACAAATCTATATTTTTGAATATAAGCTTCGTTCAGTGCACTTTGCTCTGACATTTCATAAGATTTTAATCCAATACTGCACACAAGTCAGATCAGAATCCAACAAAGACACGAGCTGTATTAGACTAGAGACTTATTGATTGCCATGTCCTTATATTCTTGTGTTGTATCTTCTTCTGAGGATTAGTGTCACACATACACCATCAAAATTGAAGATACAGTCAATTCCGCATGTGGACGACTTTGTCTGGATCAAGAAAAGGTTTTTAGAGCAATACCATAGCAAGCAGGGTTATTTATTATTTGAAAGAATTGAAAAAGAAAAGTGGTTGTGGTTTAGCTGATTCTTAACCTCCATGATCTGGAATAGGACCATTTCAACAGCATTCTTACAAAAAGAATCAAGTTAACTATTTAATATTGATTATCGTGTTTGATGTTCACAATTGTCTGTCATTTATTCATCGAAATAAACCTCTTACTTTTTATGCTTATCAACTTTTCCTATATTATACACGATATTTGGCAGTGAGAATGAGATGCAATTATACATTAATTTCATCATTTATTGATACTTGTGGTTTCACAGAAATGCAGGAAATCCAATTAATTGGTCTAAAGCAGAGTTTTCTAATCAGGGTTTCACAAAACCTAGGGGTTTCTTAAGAGTTTGCCAAAGGTTCCTTCAAGTGATGCTGATAAATAGGCTGTCATATTGAAGAAACACATTTCATTCTGGACCAATATATTTTTGTATTTTGATTTTTATTGCCTTTTCAAGAAATTACTTTTTTATTTTTTTTATTTAATTTTGAATAAATGAAGAAAAAAAGATCTAGTTATTGTGTTTGAACAAGTTGGCAAAAAAAATTTTTTTTTAAATATAAATAGTCAATAAATTTGAGAAAGACAATTTTTTTTATGACCTAAATTGGTTAAAAATATTGCTTGCATTATAAAGGATAAGATTGTAAAATATTTTCCTGTGTAGGGGTGACTTAGGACATCACTATTATTGGAAGGATTGCACAAAGATTAAAAAAAAAAATGGTTGGGAAACACTGGTCCAAAGAAAACCAAGTGTGACCACTTTTTAATCATCTGCAAAGAATGGACATCTTCAATATTCTTGAGCTCAATCGACTGGATTTTCAGTATTTCTGTAAAACCGCAAACATCTATAGATGATTGAATTAATGTATAGTGTTATTTGATATAAAACATTTTTATATGCATATAAATTTGACTGTGAATAGATTTAAACAGTACATGGTTTAATAAAATTCTAATGCAGTTGAAGGAAAAACAAGGTGTTAAACCATGTTATATTTTATACAGATTTTGTTTACATTCATTTACAGTTGCACTGATGTCCTCATTTTAATGATTTTTATATTTCTATCGCAGTAATTGATGAAGTTTCTAAAACCTTTTTATCCATTGAAAGATGATAGTATAACATTGATATTCTATAGAAACAAGGGTTGGACAATAATGTGAGCAAGATAGTTTGATCCTGTTGAAATTAAGATGTTTTGATTGGTTATCATCATTTCATATGAATCGTATGATTCTGTTGTTGGCATTGGTTTCCCCGATATCTTTCTAGTCAGAATTCTTTTTAGAAAGACATTGGGTACTTAGGGGAGGAACCACGTGAATGTTGCCAATGTCCAAAGTGAAAGTGATTTGTGGAATGAACTGGGTTTGAACTTGGAAGACTCAGATCATCAGTGTGTGTTGTTAACCACTTCTTGGCCACTGTCACCTCTCGGTCGTATGAGATGATTGTCTGATTACAGGAGGAAACTTAATTTCATTGAACATTCGATCCATTTGATACCATTTTTTAAATCGGTGATCTGCTTCCAACATTCAGCAAAATATTAAATATAAACTTTTAAAAATCTTCCTCATTTTGCCACATTTATGAAAAAAAACAGAACAAAACAAACATTTCTAACTTTGTTAAAAATAGATTTGTCAACAATCTCCATTTGTATTTCATCAAATGAATGCTCGAGAGACTTTATAAATATATTTTCAACATTTGTCACGTTTCAGGATAATTTATAGGGCTTTATCAATGTTTTCTTTAAGCTGATGACTAAAACTCTTACCGTTGTAACTTTTAGATGATCCCCAGTTCTTTTTTTTCTTTTAAAGGTTTCTGAATAATGTTGAGCAGATTCTAATCTGACTAGAATTTTTTTTTTTAATATTTGCAACTTTTGAACATTCTTTTAGAATAAATATCAGATTTCATTTCTTTTTACTTGCAAATTTGTGAGCAACAGCAACTGTTATCAAGTCCAAAAATATCATAATCTCATCTACGATTATAAAAGCAGAAACAAAAGATACAGTTAAACAATATCTATAATATGATAAATCCCCTTGCATATAAAATTAAGTGTATTGATATATTTAATTCTGGGTTTACAGAGCATTCCATTATTTAATAAGAACATAATATTTAATAATCTTACAGAAGATTTGAGATATGGTGAGATAAACTTAGAAACTAATTAATTGATCATTGTGAATTTTTAAAAGATACCTTTTATGTGTAACAGTGGGGAAATGTAGGTTATATTTAATTAAATATGCACATATGAATTCAACAGTTGCCACATTCTTGTAAAATTTGATGTATATCGAAGGTATTGTAGGGAATCCAATGAATTATATTTTATTTATTTTTCAGAGGAGTAAAAGGACAGCCCTTTCTCTTCCTTTTGAAAATGTATTCGTAAAAGTTTGTCTTTACTGTCACATATGATGTCACCCTCATCTATGATTCTATTGCGACAATTCTGATATGTTAATAATAATACAGTTATGCTGTCTTTTTATGTATCTCCATTGGGTGAACAATGTAACAAGTTTATAGAATCAACAAAAAACATTAAAACAACTTTTTTTATCCGTTCTATGCTATTCTTAACGAGTGCAAGTCGACCACAAAATCTTAAAATCTATTCCTCTCACCCCAGCCTCTCTTTTAATTTTATCCCTTCATCTTTCTCTCTGCATCATTTCTTTTCAGTTGAATTGGTCCTTTGACTCTTCAATAAAAATAAAAATGTTCGTCTTTGAAGCAAACAGTTTTTAATGATATTTTAATAATTTTTAGATGTTTTGGCTTCAATGGAATTGATTCGTGTTACAGGTAAATTTCCATGGTTTTTGTTTTTGCTATCATAATCCACACCACACTGTTACTACTACTTGGTTGATTGCACTTTCTTTGCTCATCTTGATTTGATCCTTTTCATAGATCTGCAACTTGGTGAGTTGCTTTATTTACCAAGTTCAATTTAATAACTCCAAGGATTCAACAATAACTCTCCAAAATCAGACGAGTTAAACCTTTGAAATATGAACTGAACATGGCTGTAGATGTGGATTTTATTCCAATGATTTTAATTTCGTTAAAGCAAAAACTTTCGTTTTGTCTTGATCGAAATCTGCACTTATCATTTCTGCATGTATGATTTTCTCTTGATTATAGTTATTTAAAAATATATTCAAGTTAAAAATGATTTTGCACTAATTTAAAGTGTTTATGCGTTTCAAATTATTTTTTTAAAGATATAACTTTGCACATATAACAAAAAAAAATTTTCTTTTTAATTTAAGTTCTTGTCCAGAATTTCCCCTGTATTAAAAATAAAAATTAGGATGTACATACCTGTGTCGAAAACATATTTAAAAAAATTACAAATTGATAAAGTATTTTTATCTAAAAAAAAAAAAAAAAAAAAAAATCATTTTTAAGTGAGTAACGGGAATTTGTAGGCATTACAACGTAAATCTAGTAAGTATGAATTATTGTTGAGTTATCTACCTTGTTTTTTGAGATTATTTTTCAGATTAGTGGGCAGTCACTCTTGATACTCATTAAACTTGATTATTTTAAATTCAAAGATAAAACTACTTGGTCAATTTATATGATTTTTGGAGGATGATATTTTCATTTCATCATAGGTATGTAAATCATACAGATTTTTCTTTATTTTTTTTATATAAAAGGAATTCTAGACAAGATGCCAGAAGCAACAAAAAGTATATTTTCATACTTATTACTTTTGAATAGAATGTTTTTGTACATCTACTTAATCGTATATAAAAAGGTTATAAGAATTCTTATGAATTTTTTTTTCTTTAAGCAGACGTCAGTTATGAGAACTTGGACATTTTGAGTAGGTAGAGCATCCTTCAGTCTTGGAGACTATGAAGGTGTGCATGAAGAACACAGTCAACATTTTAAGTGTGACATAAATAGTTTACCAGTATATTATCTTTTTGAATTTTTTAGATGAACATTGATAATTTGTATTATTTGAGTTAAGACTTCTACCTGGTCATAGCTGATGGAACAAGAACAAGATACCCCTCTGAATTAAATATAGGATTTCATTCAAAATTCCATACAAGTTCTAGAGTTCAACAAAACATACCTGAAGAAGGGTGGATGTTACATGAATGAAAACGTTGTGCAAACAACATTCGAGATTAGAACAGCAGTCCAAATAATCAAATAGTCATTGTTTTACAAAACAATTATAACACATAAGGGAAGATACCATAAGATGTTATTTTATATATTGTTTTCTTGATTTTTGCAAAAATATTATACGCATATTCGATTATTAAAACCGATAATCATAAAGCTTAATTAATTGAGCCAATTAATATTAACTTTTATTGGTATATAAACATTATCGAATTTTAATATATGAAAAATTGTTTGGTAAAAGAAAAAATTTAATAAGATATATAGCATAATCACATCGGTATGCTGGTTCTTGTTAGATCATCGAAGTTAAGCATTGTTGAGCCTAGTCAGTCCTAAATGGGTGACCATTTAGGAATACCAGGTGCTGTATATGCTCTCTATTTACTTGGCATTGTTTCCAGTCATCCTGGACTTCTCTTTGCCACTGGAATCAACCAGTGCTTATTCAGGAGAGAAGCGGTTGAGAGTTGTGTAACCCTTGCTTCAAAATTTGGTGCATGTTTTCCATCCTTCCTCCAGGATGATCAGATGGTCATCATTGTTTGATGTTTCTATACCAAAACATTTTGTGTTCTCATAAAATTGTCTATGAAGGCCTTCATAGAAAATACTTTTATTCATATCAAATTATGAGTTCAGAATCTTGATTTTTCTTGTCTGTTAGAATATTTTTTATTTATTCTAACTGATCATTGATTTCAACTCTAAGGGCAATCACAGTTCACATAGTACTCACCTGCATTTTTAATATTAGAGATTATAGAACATCAAGAAGAAAGTAAACATGATCTGTATGTATATATCAGTATTGACTGTTAAGTCATAGTTGTTTTTTATCTTGTAAATAATTGTTTTTAACAATAGTTGTTTTTATCTTGTAAATAATTAAAATAGATATCAAGTTTTGAAATTGTAAAGGGGTGAACATCTAAATTATAAAAAAAAACAACAGAAGTTAAAGGACAATTTGATGTATTTATTTGATGAACAAATTTATATCCAAAACAGTTCTTTTATATTCATAAAATCCTTTGCGCTCTAAACCATGTACAAAGAATTATAGTTTCTTTCCTCTTTATTGATTTAAGTTTGTGCAGAAGTACATTTTATCTCAAGCTTTGTATTAGATTGTTCGTTTTCAAGGCCAGGGTTTGAAGGTCTTTTGGCTCTTTTTAGATTTTTTTTCTTTTACTTGGTAGAGTTTAAGTATTTAAGAAAACAGCTCAACAAGAACTTATTTACATTAGACTTGAAAACGACCATAAGCTGGGAAGCAGCTCCATGTTATTGTGTTTCACAGACAGATAGGAAAGAAACTGCTCATGAAATTTTCGTTTAGATTTAGGCACAGATAAAGTGAGGGAAATTGTTGACAATTGTAGCTAGACAAGTATTTGTTGCAAATGTTTGAGGGGAGGGGATATAAATTGAAGTTCGGTCTTCAATCTTAAACTATATTTTTTTTTTACTTAACTAAATGAATCTCCAATTTCTTAACTATGAGTCACTTTTAGAAAAGTGTTTTTATTCGTTAGAATCATAGATTATGTGTAGATTCACTCAAATTTTGATAGTCACTCAATTTGACTTGGATTTTAAAATTATATAAGATTTTGTTAAGCTGACTAATCAACTGCTCATTTTTCCTATAGGGTTCTAACTAATCCTAAGAAACTATCCTGAGCCTCTGATAATATTAGAAAATAAATACAAACAAACTTAAATTTAGAAATGTTAACTTGGTTATATATGTAGATTTTTTCAATGAGTTTTTGAACTGTGTACATCTATTGTTTTAAAAATGAATTGTTAAAAAAAAAAAAAAAAAAAAATGATCAGTATTTTTAATACCAAGATATTAAATATTATTTGATATTCACCAAAGTATAAACTTAATACAAATATATCATCCTGATCAAAAATTGAAAATTTTAATCTGATTTGTTGAAACTTGCTGGTAAACAGTGTTTATATTCTTTTAGTGATCATTATTTGACTGTTCCATAGTACATTTTTTTTTATCATAACATGGAATTTTACTGTTAATTTTGGATTTGTGTTGACTTAAAACTTTCAACATAAGCATTCTGAATATTTAAAAATAATTTATTTTACAATATTTTCATCTCTGAGTATTAAACATTTTGATTTGGTGCAGCATGGTCTTAAAGTGTTGAATATTTTTCAGCATTTCTGACTGTGATAAATGACTTGAAATGTCTCTTCCATGATTTGGTTCCATATTTCATGTAGAATTTTTATTTTCGATTACATCCTTGGATAAAATTTTAATCAAAATCATCCAATCTATTTCTTTAAGACAATAGTTCAAATTAATGAATTTTTTGATTTTTAATATTTAAATACAAAATGTAAAAAGAAAATATTGATTGCTTTTCATTTTATTTAAAAAGATAGAAATGTTCATTTTTTTTTTCCCTCTGAACAATTGTGCAAGTGCAACCTTTACTAGAAACAGTAAAAGCCCCCCTCCCCCTATCCAAGAATGGTTCAGTCTTAAAAATTTGTAATTGTTAAAATAAAACAAAAACAACTAATTGTTGGAGACAACTTTCAATAATCAATGCTCCTTTTTTGTTGCTTGCGTCATTACTGCTGCTCTTGCCTCCTTCTCCACTTTATTTTTTTAAATCTCAATTAAATGTTCATTCTTTCAATTGCTGCTATTTGTTGTCTTCAGTTCCTCACCTTCAAGATTCCCCACTTTCATTGGACGTTATCAGTTTTTTTTTCAATCTTTATTATAAAAAAAAAATAAATGTTTTCTTAGTTATCACCTTATTTGTTCCCCATGACAAACTATCCACCATCTTTTTCTTTCCTTCTCATTTTTTTTCTGATTTAAATAAACTTTTTCTTTGAATGCAAATTTTATGGATAAAATTAATCACAAACATATACACACAATATTTCTTTAAAATGTTTCCTATTTCTAAATTTGTATTTTTTTAATATATTTTAAGAAATCAATTTTAGATTGTTAATATTTTTCTCTATTTTGAGACTTAAAAAAATAATGTTGACATTTTTTTCATAACAAAATTTGTGGTGTTTCTTGATAATCATCGCATACCCATTTTAAAAAGAAAAATGGGTTAAATTTTTGGCATCGGTGCTCACCCCAGTAAACTCTTTGAATCTGTGTACATTTCCATAATAAAACAAAAGATTTTAATTTTACTTGTTATATAATGGTGAGTCTCTGTACCATATTTCAGTCTGCATTAGATCACAATATCATAAAAACTATTGCTGTTTTGTGAATCTATTTTTTTGTAGATTTTATTGAAATTCAATGATAGTTTTAATTCCAAACTTCCATGATTTATTAACATGTAAACAATTTAAAAATAACTTTGAAACTTTCTCATTTGTTTTGATGAACTATTTTGGTTCAAAACAAAAAGCTCTAAAAAAAAAAAAAATAGGCTTCATGAAATAACCAAGCATCAAAATAGTGATTTATTTATTTTATTTTTACTGCAGTCTAACAAGGATGATTTCTAATGCTAGATTTATTTTGTATTATTAATACGAGATATTTTTATTCTTTAAACAAAAATATTTTGTTGTCATAAAAAAACTGGATAATTTGCTTTAAAAAAAAATGATTTGCATAAAAAATTGTGACCTGAAAAAAAAACAACCTTTTTCTTCATTTCTCAAAGATTAATGTAGAAAGCTCATGATTTCTTTTGGTTAAATTTTGCTGCCATTTTGAACTTGTGCCAAGTGGCATCAGTAGGTGAACTTTATTGCGAATATCTTGAACGAGTTTATGCTAAGCTGATTGAAAAAATAGCAAATTTTGTTTGTTGCAGTCCTTAAGACCAGCAACAAAATTGAAGAATCTGACTGTATGAAAGTTCTGCTACATCCAGTGTAGAAATCATACGTTGAACCATCTGCAGTTTATGAAGATCTGCTGATTTGAACCTTTTGCTCAAGTAGTAAAAAAAATAAAGCTTGTCAAGAATTTTTTCATTTAAAGCCGAAACATTGGTATTTTGGTCAAATCTAAAATTCAGAGATTCATTGATAATAGTCATCAATTTGAAGAATAGTTGTATTTCATTTTTTTATTTTTTAAATAAATTCTTGCATAACAATTTATCATTTTTTTTAACGCTCGGTACAAACTTACTCCTTAACCTCATATAATCTCAATAACATCAAAAAAATAACTAGATTACTTATTAATATGTCATAAAACTTACATTTAAATGCATAAAAGTTGCACATAATTATATGCACACGGGATGCATTTTTTGCATTGTTTTTCTTCACACTACTGTCTTCAACGTTGCTATATATTTTGTTAAAACTTTGTTTCAGACAATGTGCCATTCATCTTCAGGTTTACTGTTCATCCATGCTGACATCTTTCTCATATCATTTATCGATTGTCTATATTAATATTTCTGATCTATTCAAATTCCAGAAAATGGCTACATTGGAGTTGATTATTGTTGCAATATTTTTGATATGAGAAGTGTATGATTACCAAAAATTTGAAGATTCTATTTATAGGAACTGACGAATCAAATGGAGCCATGTTCTGCTAGCAACCAATCAGAAACCAGTTGCTCCATAAAAATATTGAATCTTTAGCATTCCATCATACAGTCTTTTTGTGTCAACATGAGAAAGATCTTGTGCTCTTTGCCTGCAAGATTACAGAACAGCTTAGCACTGAAAATTCTTCATCTCCAGGACTTGTACAGATTAGCTACCCATCAGAAACTCTTCTGAAATTAAATATGCCTTCCAATTCAAGAATTATGTTTTTTTTGGGTTTTTTTTATCAGCTGTATGTGAAGTATTTGACCCTTAATGCAACATTCACAGCAAGAACTCTCTTGGCTATTACAATGAAAAAAAAAAACCCAAACTTTTCCTTTCTTTTTATGTGTGCCTGATATCAGGTAACATGGTCATAAATTTTTTTTTTCACAAGGGCTTCTTGTCTGTGAAACACATTGCTGCAGGGTTACCTCCCTGTTGATAACAACATGATTGTCTTCAAATGTCAACAGATTTGTCATCAACCATGCACACGAGTAATGAAATAGTACATTTCATTGATTATCTTCAATCCAGGAGATTCTGTATCTTTCAACTAGAAATTATTCTATCCTATTAAGCCTTATCCTCTAGTAGCTTTCGACATTGATAAGTAGTAACCCCTTATTACAAGGGGATATAAGTGTCAGTTATGTCATAAGATGGAGTATTGCTGCCACATCTAGGAAGGCACCACGCTTAGCACTCTTTCCTGCCTTGACAGTACACAATCAGATTCACAATCTAGTTGGGGAATGATCTTACAGCCCCTTTCTCACAGAAGAAACATCGCTAGTCTATCTCCACTTTATTTACAACGAAAAAAATTTTGCTTTCTTCTGTGTCTATCATCAAGCAGAAATTCCATAAATAGGTTCTTTTCAAGTAATTCTCATTGATGGGACACGTTTATATGGGACTGCTTCTCCGCAGATTACAACATAGTCATTATGAACCCCATTGTCAATAAATACCTCCCATAAACTTTCCCCATAAGTAATCAAACTTCATTCCATTAATCATACGTCCATCATATTCACTTTTCAATTGACAATCATTCCATCTTCTCAATCAACACTTCTCCTCAGCTGGTTCTTGACCTCGAAAAGGGGCAAACCATAGAAAAAAGGTTTAATATGCTATTTTATGAAAATAGCAAATAATGTTGACAGTAGCCGGAAGAAAAAAAAAAAAGCTGAAAATAATTCCACATCCCCAAACGCACATGCATATATATGCAGTTATAGTTTGTTGTAACAAAAAAAAAAAAAAGCTGAAAATAATTCCACATCCCCAAACGCACATGCATATATATGCAGTTATAGTTTGTTGTAACAAAAAAAAAAAAAAAGCTGAAAATAATTCCACATCCCCAAACGCACATGCATATATATGCAGTTACAGTTTGTTGTAACAAAAAAAAAAAAACAATTTCCTTTAAAAATGTATGTCTATGCACCTTTATAAAAAAAAAGAAAGAAAAAAAGAAAGGCTTCTACATATTTGTTTAGAAGTATAAATCGTTTAAACCAATGTTAATTGAATCGTCTTTATATTTGATTCAATACATGTTATTTTTATCTCTCATAATGTAAACACTTTCTTTCTGGAAAGTGAAAACCCCTGCAAAGTGCTTCTTCTGCCTGGAGGCAACAGCAGAGTAAAATAAGAAATGTTGTCTTCTTGGTTGCAGGCTTGCATGCTGCACTCCTTAGTCCGTAGTTGTGCCATATTATTAATAAATTTAAGAAAGGAATGTTCCAAACATTTATTTCTATCACTTGCTTAAATTTCTTTTAAAATCAACTTCTCTTTTGCTGACATTAAACATTTCCTTCAATCTGGTCTCTCCTTTGCTTCTACCTAGATTTACTCACTTAAACTAAACGTATCTTGTTCAGATGTCTTGCTTGCACTCACATATTCATAACCTAATAATAAACGTTCGTTTATAACAATTATTATTAATGAATATTGATAATTTGTATTATTTTGCATACTGTTTTCATCTTGGGTGTCATTCTTGCAATGTTTAGGATTGCGATGTAACCTTTGTCTGCAATGACCTATGCTCCAACGAATCTAATTGCAAAGTCATAATCAGTTCTTAGTGACAGTCTTCTAGAGGTTGAAGGTTCAATCCTTAGTATAGTCAATACTATGAATAGAATTATGAATTACGTAATACTTATAATCAGCCATGACTGATGAAACAAGAACAAACTTCACTTGTGGAATAAATAAAACGTTCCATTTGGAAGTCCATACAAAGTCCCAACTTTAACAAGTTACACCTAAAGAAGGAGGAGGTTACATCAACCAAAACGTTAGACGAACAACATTCAAGATGAGAGAAATAGTTTGAATAATACAAATTATAGTAACAAACCAATTGCTAAATGATAGTAATGCTATTAAATTTGTGTATACATTTTTAAATAATTTCTGTTTTAACTTATGATTTTTTTTTTTTTTATAAATAACATTTAAAAAGTTAATATAGAAGTTGCAAAATTAACTTCCAATTCAAAAATCATTCTGTTATCATTATTCAAATCAAATTTTGTTGGAAAAAAGTGAAGCAAAAACTATTTTTGTATTAAAATTTTAAGTTTGTTGTGAAATATATTGTGACGTTTCCTTCTATCCTAAACTGCAACATAACATCGCTAGTCAGCATCCCATCTGGAATTCTCTTCTCTTGACACTTTGTAAATTACCCTGAATATTTCATCTCTCGGCTTCTTTCATCTTGGTAGCTCTAATAAAGAGAGCAATTCATAAACTACAAATAAGCCATTATTTTCTACTGGGATTTGGATTTTCTTTTTTTATTGCAGCATACATCTAAATTAGCTGTATTTTGCTGACTTCTCTGTCAGGGTGGTAGATCTCAAAAAAGATGTCTAATCACTTTGACATCAAATATCCAAAAGACAGAATTTATCTTGTGTATTTTTTTTTTTTTTTTTTTTGCAAACTATTATCGTCAACTTCATAGTTGTTGTTTTTACTACATTTCTGTCAACTAATCCTCTGGCCTTTGTCAAGTGGTTAACTGCGACTGGATAGGAATGCTGAGTCTTGTATTTGTATTCTCAGTAATTACTGCCTTCCATAGTTTTTGTTGTCTCATGTGGTGCAGTGGATAGTCATTGAGTCTCTAATTCCAAGTGAGCATTTCATAATGGAATTTTCCACTAACCTTACGCTTATTCTAGCCTCATGTAGAAAACTACTGTTTTAACATTATTTTTTTACACATCTTTAATCTTAATATAGATTAAGCAAATTGTTAAACTAAAAACACCCTGAAATTAAGGAACCTTGAAATATGTTTTCATTTTAAATCGAAAATGCTGTCATTATTCTTGTGTATATCAGATTTTTTTTTTTTTTTTGTTACTATCGTAAGATTTTTTAGGCCAAAGTCAGTTTTGATTTTAGAATTTCAAAAATTGACATGAACTATTTGGTTTATCAGCTCTACAGCTCTGTAAAACATACGAAGCTTCCAATTCATCTTGAGGTTATAAATTTTATGAAAAAAAAAATTTTGAAAAAAAATTTTTTATTTGTTTTTTAGTTTATTATTTTTTGTTTATATCTTTTACTGAACTCCAAATATTTTGCTTAGAAACAAAATGACATTTTCTCTCCAATACTCTTAAGTCATCTGCTCATGTCGGGGGAGCCGCCTCCACTATTACAACAAGGGTGAAAAAAATCGATATCAATCTCTAATGCCAGTGATACCTCATTAGGAGAGACAAAAAACTGCAGTTTTTGTCTCCATCCACGTATAAATTTATAAGGCCTTTATAGTTAACTCAAAAGTGTGTTGCCTTAGCATTGTTATCAGGTAAATTATTTTTCACTCTGCAAAATTAAATAATCTAACAAATTTCAAAATATGAAAAAATATTTAAAGGAAAATTATTCCAAGCAAACGAAAATACAAAAATTAATTCTTTTTTTTTATCATTCTTTGTCCTGTCGCATAGATTTTGAAAACGCCTTTTTAGAGCAAATTTTTTTTCAGTTAACTGGAAATATTTCTCAACATAAAAGCCTGTATCGATTATAGTTATGTTAAAAATAAATCCAATTCTATTTAAATTTCCTACTACAATAAATTAATATGTCGAAATTAGCATTTATCGAATTTATCATTTAAAAGAAATTTTTTTAAAGTTTGATAATGGTTAACTGTTGCTTATACATATTAATGAACTTCAAATAGTTTGGCTAGAACAAAATGACATTTTAATGCTTACTTGGCGGATGCTCCAAGGGTCATCTGCTCATATCAGAGGGAACCTCCTCCATTGCAACAATCGTAAAGAAATCTTGTCTTTTTTTTATTGGAAATGTTTCTCAACAGAAAAACCTGAATCAATTGCAGTTTCTTCTTGTTGTTCTTTTTTTTTTTTTTTTTTTTACACAAGTTAAAAATAAGTAAAATTCCATTTAGATTACCACAATATGTTGAATGGGATTTGAGATGTTCATATTTGGATGTTTATCCTTACGGTTGGAAATACATCTTTCTGCATGCTTCATTGTTTCAGATTTTTAATATCTGTTAGTCAGACATGCTTTCTATTTGGAAACTGGCTTTCATCACGAAAAAAAAAACAAACCTATTATTAAGCGATATTTTAAGTCATTTTTGTGTCTTAGATTGGGAAACTGATTTCATGTGAAATATTTATAATTAAACATTCTTGTATAAATATAACAATGATTTATATCAAATTGACAATAAAAAAATGTTATAAGAGATTCATACACATCGATACATTTAAAGTTATTTTGTTGGATTTTCGACTTGAATGGCAAATCAAACCTTCCTTTTGTCAAGATAATTTCCATTTGTTATTGTTGTACCATGTTATTTGCAATATAATAACATTTTTTTTTTAATTAGTCCAAACGACTGTTAATATGAAACATTTTTAAATAATCACCTCAAAATAATAATAAAGAAGACATTTTAAGTTGAAGAAGAGTTCTCTACCGTTTCTAGTTTTAAAATGTGTTAAGAAATAAATATGAAAACTTAACTAAATCTTCACATCTAAAAGGAGAATCAAAATCAGTTTTTATGCACAAGCGCATTTACTGTTTTAACGTTGAATGAAGAATTCCTGTTGATAATAGATACACAAGAAGTTGGTGTGGAAAGATAGCAATCACTTGAACACATGTCAAACATATCTCCTTAATTGTATTTCTTCCCAATTATTTTTTCATTTCAGCTTTCGTGAGTTTATAACCAAGAAATTCAGCATTTATCGAAAGGTTTTTGCCCCGTTTTTTAGTCGCAGAAAGAAAAACAAATCATGGTAATTATAAAGGTTAACTAGCTACGCCCCAAAAAGCTCAACTCTAGCAAAATACTCTTTCTAAAGCTACATTCTTAAATATTGAAAATAAATTTTCTTCCACATTTTTTTTTTAATATCATGAACATAGATGCATAGGTGTTTACTACATTTCGAATAATATGCCTCCCGACAGTCTTTAGATTTACTGTTCATTTATGATTGTAGTTACTTTTTGTCTATTTTACATTGATCTTATCTTCTTAAATCGGCAAACTCGTTATTTTTTTTGTTAATTTTTAAATATTTGAAGAACAATCATGTTTAACATTTTTTTTTTAATACAGACTAAAACAATGGGAGTAACAGTTTGACGAAAAAAACTGTGCAAATAGCACAAAATTTTCCATTTTTCATTCTCGTGAGGATTTATCGTACTATCCCCACAATGATGAAACATAATTGTTATATATATTTTCATAACTTACTACTTAGCTCTACTTGCATCTTGAGCAATCCTGAAGTAAATACTGAAAATTGACACATCAGTTTTATGTAAATATATGAAATAAGTATATATATATATATATATATATGAGGCCCCCAAAATCATATGCTACTAATTCGTTTTCCCTATATATGGTGCTGGGTACTATATGCTTTTGCGCCCTCATATATTAGTTGTCTTGACTTGTTTTTGTGCATCACTTTCATTCCTTATTTAAAAATAAAATCATCAGTTAAATACTCTACCATAACATGGTGTAGTTTGTCAAAAATAGATATAAAATTTACACCACATTTAATTGACCATTTAATATGAAACATAATTTGTCATTAACCATAAAAAGTATTGGTACACCATGAAATTGACAACCCATAATAGAATAATAAAAACTTAGTTTGAATTTATAATAGACTATTCTTTAATTAATCTCAGGTTTCAATTTTAAATTATATTTTTTTATTTCTTTAATTAATCTCAGGTTTCAATTTTAAATTATATTTTTTTTATTTCTTTAATTAATCTCGGGTTTCAATTTTAAATTATATTTTTTTATTTCTTTAATTAATCTCAGGTTTCAATATTAAATTATATTTTTTTATTTCTTTAATTAATCTCAGGTTTCAATTTTAAATTATATTTTTTTATTTCTTTAATTAATCTCAGGTTTCAATTTTAAATTATATTTTTTTATTTTAATTAATCTCAGGTTTCAATTTTAAATTAGATTTTTTTATTTCTTTAATTAATATCGCGTTTCAATTTTAAATTATATTTTTTTATTTCTTTAATTAATATCGCGTTTCAATTTTAAATTATATTTTTTTATTTCTTTAATTAATCTCAGGTTTCAATTTTAAATTATATTTTTTTTATTTCTTTAATTAATCTCAGGTTTCAATTTTAAATTATATTTTTTTTATTTCTTTAATTAATCTCAGGTTTCAATTTTAAATTATATTTTATTTTAATTAATCTCAGGTTTCAATTTTAAATTATATTTTTTTTATTTCTTTAATTAATCTCGGGTTTCAATTTTAAATTATATTTTTTTATTTCTTTAATTAATCTCAGGTTTCAATATTAAATTATATTTTTTTATTTCTTTAATTAATCTCAGGTTTCAATTTTAAATTATATTTTTTTATTTCTTTAATTAATCTCAGGTTTCAATTTTAAATTATATTTTTTTATTTTAATTAATCTCAGGTTTCAATTTTAAATTATATTTTTTTATTTCTTTAATTAATATCGCGTTTCAATTTTAAATTATATTTTTTTATTTCTTTAATTAATATCGCGTTTCAATTTTAAATTATATTTTTTTATTTCTTTAATTAATCTCAGGTTTCAATTTTAAATTATATTTTTTTTATTTCTTTAATTAATCTCAGGTTTCAATTTTAAATTATATTTTTTTTATTTCTTTAATTAATCTCAGGTTTCAATTTTAAATTATATTTTTTTATTTTAATTAATCTCAGGTTTCAATTTTAAATTATATTTTTTTTATTTCTTTAATTAATCTCGGGTTTCAATTTTAAATTATATTTTTTAAGTTTGAAATTTTATAATTTTCTTTTTATAAATGTCTGATAAAGTAAATTTTAGTTCAATATATTTTTACAGTGTATAAGTCCTCTTGAATAAAATTGATATTAAAAACTTTTCTATTGTTCAGATTTCTAGAGTGAAAATAAATTTAGAAAATTGAACGAATAAAATGGTTGTAAGATTTGTAGAAACAAATGTTGTTGAACTTAGTTTTCATCAAGATAATTCCATTTTAATCAGATGATTTTCAGCTTTTAAGCAATTAAAATCTATTAGCAATGAAGATTTATAACACGCACGTTGCATGCGTTATAGCTAAGAAAAACATTTTGGTGCTTATTAAGATTTAGTCCTCAAATCATTTTTTTTTTGAATATCATTTTAAGCAAAAACAACAGTATGTACTTGTCATGTCAAAAATAGTAATATATCCAAAAATTACGAAAATTCATCAACAACTGCTATTGTTTTTTAGTAACAAATACTGCAGCCATGAAGAACTAATCTATATTTGTTTCAGAATCATGTCCCTGTGTGTAGATGCTTACTGTCGACTTTCTAACGTCTAAGAAAAATATTTTACTCATTTTTCTGTAAAAATTACTTTGAATTATAAATAACTTTCTACTCAATGATTTTTCGTAATTTTTGGTTATATTACTATTTCCGACATGACAATTAAGTACGTAATATTGTTTTTGCTTAAAACGACATATATAAAAAACCGATTAGCCAACTATATTTTAAACACCATTTTTTTTTTTTTTTTTTTTTTTTTTAATGCTATCACACATTATTGTTATGGATGATTTCTTTATTTCAAAATATAGTTGTATTCCTTATATTTAACTATATAATCCCCATTTTAGAAAGGGGCATCTTTCTCCTCTCTCTGATAATCATATATATATATTGATGTAGATAGACAGCATCAGTTTTTTAAGCATATTTCACTGAAAAAAAAATAGGCACTCTCTTTCTGTTTGATCTGTTTATCATTCTAAAAAACCTACAATGTCAGAGAGTAAGCTAAATAAAATTTTGTTTTAAAAATTGAAATATTAAAAAACATTCAAGATAACATGATTATTTAGACATTTTTAAAAATTTACTTTGCACTCTGACATTGTGAAAGTTTATTACAATTTTGCAAAGAATAATAAGCAGACCAAATAGACAAAAAAATGTCTATCTTAATGCAATGATATATCTAAATAGATAATTGCTTTTCATACTAACCTTTGTTATTGCCTTAGTAATTAGTAACAAAACTGTTGAGCTATTTGCTATTATTATTATTAAGTTTCTCAAAGCTTCCTGTGCTATCATTTATATTTGCTCTTGCGGCTTTAAAGATTTGAGCTGTTGTTCAAATTATATTTTTAAAATTTTTGTGTTATTCTGTCAATTATCTTTTTTTTTTTTTTTTTTAATTAATGTATTGCTCTTTATTCTCTGTTTACAAGTATTGTTTCTCTTTCTGTTTGAAATACTTGTATCAGAAAGTAACATTTGGTTTATCATAATAAATATCCAACAAAATTTTTGAAAGTAATAAGGAAAAGATTTCCACTGACATGTTTCACCATGTTAAGAATCATAAACAGGCTTACAGCAGAAGAAATAAGGTATGACTCTGATTCTTAGGATTTCCAAACTTTTGCTCTTAGGATTCAAAAACTTCCAACACTTAGGATTTCCAAACTTCCGACTCTTAGGGTTCCCCAGATTTCCGACTCTTAGGGTTCCAAAATTTATAACTTGCTCATTTTAAAATTTTCATTATTGAGACTGTCGGTTTATACTTCAAATATTAAAATGTCTATTTCTAAGTCTAGAATCCTTACGATCCTGACTCCTTCTAAAATCTTTAACTCCGGATGATAGCATTCAATTAATCTTGAAGTAGCTGTGGATGAAAATATGTTAAAGTAAATTACATTCATCTCAACATTTTGTTGAATTTTCACTGACCATTATCTGGGTGGAAAGAATACAGAGCAGTAAGAATCGTCCTTTAATATATATTCATTATAAATCAGTTCATATATTTCATTTACACTTTGGAGTAAGTCATAATATATATATATATATATATATATATATATATATATATATATATATTGCACTTGATATTTTAGTACTAATAAAAAAGTGAGATTAAAGCAAATCTTTTTAGGTTATCCAAATTTGATGTGCTCATTCCTCTACAGAACGATTATCTTAATCTAATAATTATAAAGTTGCACAATTTGTCTACGTTTTCATAAAACAAAATGGGATTTCATTGCACTAGATTTTGAGAAAAGTCCATAAGATATTTAAGACGTTTTGTTAGTTTCTTTGTTTAACATACACGAAACTTGTTACTGAAAAATAGAATTGTGGCATTTAGGAGGTTATACACACTGAAACCATGAATTAGAAATTTAAGTGAAACAAACCATATACATTGACCAGCTCTACAAATACAACTTAGAATTGAGAACTTTCAAAGTGGATATATTCTGACTTTTTACCCACCAAGAAGCCTGAGCGAATCCGAAATATGTATATTGATTTTGCATCAATTTGGTTGCTGTAAGTTAAAATGTGTGTAGGTGGGGGGAGAACAAAGAAAAACATTAAAATAAAAACAACTTATATGTCAAAGGTGTTAGTTGAACATTTTAATATATTTTAATCTATTTTTCTTTTTAATCATATTACTTCTATTTTTTCTTATGACCTTTTTATTTTATTCACTATAAATTTCTCACCATTGCATGAATAAAGCAATATTCATGATTGTTTGAAAAAAAAAACCCAAAAAACTTAATTTGGGCACAATTTTACATCAATACACAAACATTTAAATTTTGCAGAAATAATTTCTTACTTTTCAGTTTTATTTTATGTTTTTTTGTTTATTTTTATGTTTTTTTTTTCCTTCAAATCTGTCAAAACTGTCTTTATTTTCAGTTGTCTTCTCTAATTATCTCCCTTGGCAATCTTTAATTTTTTTTTTTTTAAATCCTATTTTGTCCAAGCACACACACATTTCATTTCAGTATCTTAAAAAATTAATCAGGATTTCTCATAATTTTCTGATTGACCCTATACTTATTAAATAAAGCTTAGTTAAAACGATTTTAATCATTCTGAAATATTTTTCCATTTCTGTGTTATATACACACATTTAATTGTATTATTAGTTAAATATAACTCTTTTTCCATTTTTATTTTATATTTTTGTCAATTTTATTTCTTTGATGCTTTTAAGTATTTTCTGTTTTGTTTTTTCTGTTAAACTGAATAAATCTTTAGCTGTTTGTTTTCCTTGTGAACTTTTTAAGCAAACCAGTCGTCGCGAAGAAGACGAAAACTGCCCCTCTAGAGATTGGCCATGGAAACAGTCTACCACAGGGTATGATTGTCCGTTCAGCCTCTGATGCCAGCTCCCCATACTTCAAGAGTCTAACAACAAGCATGACCCTTGACCGGAAAACAAATGCAAAGAGAAACTCTGGCATTTCATTTCCGAAAGGGTCGAATTTAGCCTCTGCCGCGACTACACCAAATTTTCCTACTTCTATCGGTCTCTCTGAAGCTACGTCCGACATTTTGCAGTTAAACGAGAAAGCCAAGAAAACATCGAAACTGTCTAGAATAGCACTTCTCAGTTCCTTTTTTGAGAAGAAGGTCGCAGCTGAAAAGGAATCGATGGGAGAAAAACCAAAGCCAAAGAAGCAAACCTTCCTGAAGAAGTTCACGAGCGGGTATTTTGCACGTTTTGAATCAGCATCCTTCTTCGTTTGGAGTTCGTTGTGATGAGGATAATAATTGTTAACTTTTCCAACTTTGATGTCTTACAAAAAATCCCAGACTAGTTTTGTTTTTCCCCCTTCCCTCTTGAACGTCAGTTGAAAAATATGCTTTGTTTTGGTCTTGGCTTTTTTTATATAGATTCTAGAATTCGTTACTGATTTTTTGCTACTAACCATTTTAAGTGAGTATCGAATTGAATAACAACTATTCCAGATTTTATTTTTCAATATTTGAAATTTTTCAATTTTTAAAAGACTTTTTTATTAAAAGTACAAATTTCAAATATTGAAACTTAAGTTAAATGAATTGCAAAGAAAAAAAGCTTCTTTCTAATCACAATAATTATGAGTAAATATATGCATCCTTTGATTCTTTGTGTTGAATAACTAATTCTTCTGGTAGAAGATATAGTTTTTAATAATTTAAATGTTTAATAAAAATTTAAGTGAAAAAAAGAAACTTAAATATCTAAAAATACAAGTCAACTAAGGAAAATAACTTATTCTTTTAAATGTTATCATTCTATTATCTCCTGTTTAATGTTTGGTTGTTTAAACATATTTTTAGTACAAATTTGGTTTTTAACATGGATATTTCCATAGCAAAGTTTTGGCTGATATTATTATTACAAGCAACTTTTACAAAAACTTTTAAATATTAGATTATTATTAAATTCACTGTGTGTTTAGTATGAATAAATAGCAACATTTTAGATTTCTTTTTTAATTGTATTACATTTTTATAAAATAATTTTATTTAATATAGTTAAATGTTAAACTTTTAATTAAATTAGATATGAATATATTTAGTTTTGCTAAATTTTTATTAAATTCAGTTAAGTAACATTTTTTTTTTTTTTTTAGAAAGAGTGAATATATAGAAAACATGTTACTGGCATTAAATTAATATACTCCACTATAATTTATTTTTACAAAGTACATAATCTAGTTAAACAGTTTGCTAATATAAACATTTTGGTGCTCGTGTAGATAAGTGATGTTTTGAATCAGCACATTTAAGGTGTAAACATTATGTACTTATGTGTCATGTCGAAATTAGTATAAATTAAAAAAAAATATGAAAAATAAAAATCATAAGAGGTGCTAAATGTATTTTTTAACAAAAAAAAAAAAAAAAAAAAAAAGAAAGAAAAAGATCATCCACAATTGCGTTCTGATATTGTTTTAAAATGGTGGAATCACAATTTAGTCAAACTTATCGATTGCAGTTACCTCCCCTGGATCTGGAACTCTTCACATTAAAAAAAATACAATCAAACTATAACTCTGAGTTCAAATTTTATTTTTACTTGTAATTATTTTTCTACTAGATCATTTTTCAAAGTTCTTGCTAATTTCTAATTTTGATATGACACGTAATGTTTTCACCTGAAATGTGTTGGTTTAAAACACTAATCTTCACAAGCATCAATATTCTAAAAAGACACCTAAAAAGAAAAATCAGCTAAGAGATACAACTCTTATTCTTCTAGTAATATTTTTGTTGTTTTTTATAAGGTAGATACTGAATCTAACAAAATGTGGTTTTAGAACATAGAAATATATACAAAATTGACCAGAATGGATTCTGAACAATATTGGTTCGGTACAGTTAGTGTTATAATTTAGGAATTCTTTAGTTGTTGCACCTGTAGTGAAAATTATGTTGATTTAGTAAAAAGCTCTAAGTTTAATAGATGATAAATTAAATAAATGGTATCTACGTTTCTGAATTTTTTAGATAAGGATTGATTTATCATATTATTTGTATTTTTTGGACTACTGTTCTCATCTTCAGTGTGATTTTCACAAGGTTTTGGCCGATGTCACATCCAACTCTCTTCAGATATATCTTGCTGAACTCCAGAATCTTAAACAGAACTCTTTATGTAGTCCATGGAGGGGGAGGGATAGCATGCTCTCGTTTCATCAGCTATGACTAGGTAGAAGTCCTAAGTAATTCTCAATTGTATTCTTGAGTGTTGCTCACACTGAGGATTGAACCTTCAACCTTCAGAATTGTAGCTTTTACAGTTGAATTTTTCAAAGTACTATATTCATTTCTACACAGTCATACCCAGTGGGATAAGAGCATGCTACCACAGTTGATTGAATAAAGGTTCCCTTTGAAATTCTGTACAGATTCCAAAATTTTTAACAGAAAAAGTCCAAATTTGACAAGATACACCTGGAGAAGGTTACATCGATCGAAACATGATGCTTAAGATGAGAACATTACTCTGAAGAATCTAAATAATACGAAATGGTAGTTATGTGAAAGAAATGGTTATGTAACCTTCAGTTTGTTGCTAATTACAAATGGCCATAAACAAGTACTGTATTTCTTGCCACATAAGATGCCAAGATTAACTAGAGATATTTTAGAAAATTTTTTGTTGGAGAAGGATAGGTATGTCATATGGTCTAGTTTAGTCAAACTCTAAGACATTTGTCATCTTGTTCATACCCTTCCCCTATGCAAACCTACTTTCGCATCATAATAGGCAGCGATTTTATTTTTAGACATTTTTTTTAGGCAAGCAAAAGAAAACGCATCTTATGTGGGCAGGAAATATAGTATTTGACAATGTATTCAACATCCGAGTTGGAAACCCGAATTGACTTTGTATTGTAAATTGACTCTTGCTGTTTGGATGCAATATCCTTGGCTTGTTGCTACTACTACTATTACTGCTACTACTACTATTACTACTATTACTACCACCACTACTTTTGCAAGTTCTTCACGATTCCTTGTGTTAAACAGTGATGGTTCTGGTCCGCTTCCAGATCGTCACCTTGTCACCATTATTGGATTCTCATCCATCGTTCTGCTGCAAAACAACAACAACAACAACAATGATAGGAGAACGTAATGGTGATCATCGGCTAAATGTAATAACAGCAACATTCGTAATGGTCAAGCCCTATTCGACCTCTTGTCCCTTTCATGTTGCTTATTAAAATTTAAACCTCTTTCCTACTTTTGTTCTTGTTTGTTATTGTTGTGGTTCACGTTATTTTGGTGATTGTCAGAAGACAGATTTCTTTTTTTATAAGCCATTTTACTTTTTCTTGTTTTTCATTTTTTCTCATTTTTTTTTTTTAATTCTTACCCAATTGGAATTGTTTTTTTTTTTTGTTGTTCAGTGTTTTTTGTTGTTTAAAAAAAAAATTGTTGACTAACAAAACATCACATTCTTTGTTTTATTTTTAATCTTTTTTTATGATGTAAATGATAATCAACTGAAAAAAATATTATTTCAAAGTAAATTCATTGTGTGTACATAATATATATATATGTACAGACAGATATACACACACCTATAAATTTTTCAATAAATATTGATTTTTTATACCTGCAGACACTAGTGTTTTTTGCTTCTGCAATCATTAGTGCAGGAAATGATAACTGTTTATTGGGAGATTCAAACAGTCAATCTTGGCTTTGTGATCTAGTACCTTTTCTCTTGGGTTATATATATATATATATATATATATATATATATATATATATATAATACAGGCACACACACAATGAATTTATTGCTGAAATAGATTATATTTATCTTTTAGTCAGGTTTATGTGCAGATAAAGATATTTCAAGAGAAATGCATTTTTTTTCTCAGCAACAAATGATTTTGTAAAATCCATTTGATCAAGTTTTTTACATTTTAAAATGAACAAACAATTGTCTATTATAAATTTTCTCCCTTTAATTTTACATATCCTCCGACCTTCCTAAGATTCCAGTTTCTTTTCATGTTGTACATAAGACCTTGCTATTTCGTTATCTTTTTTCTCTCAGCTCTATTTAACCCAGCATCATTGCGGACATTAACATGCAATCTAGCCTGTAAGGTTGACTAATTTGCTTATTTCTTTGCAAAAGGATATTTTATTAAATAACTCTTCTTTGAAGAGACTGATTTGAGTTTCAATAAGTTACAATTAATAAATTTGTATAGAAATTACCAAAATGTTATGTTTATGAATAAATGTGAAAATCTGTTTTGTGTTTACAATAAAGTTATGAATAAAATATTTATTATTAAAAAATTTGTTTTAATTATATGAAGTTATAAACTTTGTATAGAAATAACTAGCTGGCAAAGCTAGTTGTAGAATACCAAATGTGAAACTTTAAGAAACATTTTGAACAAGTTTTTCTAATTAAGTTTCTTTAAATATTGAGAAAATATACATATAAATGTACATAGAAGTTGAATAGTAAAGAATAGAGATAAGTAAAATAAATATAGAAAGGATATACAAGGAGCAATATATAAAAATAATAATATAGAAGAATAAAGATAAAAATTTGCAGTTTAAACTTAAGAGTCAACTTAGTAAAATCCATAAAAGTATCCAGGAAGCCAAGTGATGATTCTGTAAATCTCTGGCACAAATCAGAAGATCCAGGATGAAAATCTGGGGTAATATAAAAGTGTTGTCAAAAAGCAATCTAATGAAGTATATTTGCATATATTTCTAGACAAGTGTACAAAGAAGAAGCCTTAAAAAAATAACTGAGAAGAAAAAAACTTAATAATAGTCCAAAAGTTGATCAAACACTTGCTGAATTAATCTTTTGTTTGCCAACTCGACTGGAATTTTTTTTTTTTTTTTTTTTTTTTTGCTTTAAATTATCAAAAAAAAAAATTCCAAATTTGTATTTTTAATCAGTAAATGCTTTTATCTGAATCAAATCAATATAAATAACTACTCAACATTAATTAAGGTACGCAAAAACTGTTTACATTTTATCTTACACAACAGATTGCGACCCAACATATATCAGCAACAGAGTTGGTATGTAAATTGTTTTTGTTTATATAACCTTTTATTCATTATGAAAATTAACTATAAAGTAAATTTGCTGTTTTCAAATATGAAAAATATTGAGTATTTTTTTTTTTTTTTTACCCCTCATCCACCACATACACAAAAAATTGGAAAAAAACTAGAGATATTTTTATTTATTGTTGATCCAGGGATATCTAGACATATTTTTATTTATTATTGATTCAGGGATCAATGTTTAGATTGAAACTTGTTAGTCGTAATGTTTTTTCACTATAAAAAATCCTTATGGGACAGTGATTTATAATTTTGTAATTGTTATATATGGTACAATCATGTTGACACACCGGTTCTTGCAAGATCAGTGAAGTTAAGCAATGATGGGCCTGATGAATACCAGATGGTTGACCATTTAGGAATGCTAGGCACTGTGTGTGCTCTCCGCCTATCTCTGCATTGTTTCCAGTCATCCTGACTTTATATATACCTGCAACTGGAATTAAAACGGTGCTGACTCGGGAGAGGTGTGGATGGAGATTGCACAACTCTTGCCACAATAACTTCAAGTGGATATTTATAGTCTGACAAGACTGAACAGAGCCATTAATTGGTATAAATTTTAGGCATGCATTGACTACATATGTGCATACATGTTTTGGCTGCAATCTTAATGCTTAGTTGAAGCTAAGCTTTGAATAAGGTTGTAGTCAAAACATGTATGCATGTATATAATCATAATATTTATGCAAATGAAAACACACACACATCCATGGACACATGTTTTGTGGTTGAAATAAAATTTGATGGCATACTTATTTCATCATTTCTCAAGTTTGGATTTTTATAATTAAAATCATTTAAAAAAAAAAAGTCTACAGCTACTACTTTAGTTGCTGCTAGCGTTTCATTGAATATATAATGAATTACTTGACAATAACCTCTTAGTGTTAGAAAGGAATAGCTATTTTATATATAGATATTAAAAACAAGACGTAACTGGTATTATATTTGAGGTTATGACTATGGTGCTTTTAAGGAAGAAGACATTTGGGCCAACTTCTTGAGAATGTTTCAATATTAGAACAAGCTGAGTGAATACAAGCTCATTTATCTAACATCTAAAGTTATCTTGACAGATTAACAAAATCAAACCCAAATAGCAATCCATCTGATATATCGATACTTTATTTGAACTAGCCATTTTCTTTTTTTTTCCTGTTATGTTATTGGGAAAAATATATTTTATTTTACATGAGTTTCCTTCTGAAAGTACTTATTCCAGAAATGAAAACTTTCAGATTTGCAGATTTTTTCCATTACTTATTCGACATTCTTATAAAGTGAAATAACGTCATGAATTATTTCTCTTTATTTCTACAAAATTACAAAATAATTTGCTTACAAAATTTGTATTAAAAAAATTACTTTCCATTTCTTTGGAAATAAGTCATTTTTTATTTACTCCCAAACAACACCGGATAAGTGCAACTAGTACAAACTAAAATAGATTTTTATTCTCTTTCTTTGGTATTGAACAAGAAATCTGAATAGAAATGCAATCTATTTTTGGGATAAACTCTTTATCTAAGATTAATATTAAAACTTATCATTCTTTCAAGTCCTCCAATTTTTTAATTCAATGAAATCTTTTTTTTTTTTTTTTTTTCAAGTTGTTAAAAATACTTTCTAATATTAGCGAGATTGTAAAACAAGCTATTTTCTTGAACTATTAAAGTATTTTGTTCTCAAGAACCTTAGTGCCATTCTTGATGATGAACGATTGTAGTATTGATTATTTGTCAAACTGAAGCCATCTTAAAACCTATAGGTGGAGGATTGCAGGGTGGCGGACTCGCATTCTAAAAAAGTTATCTTTTTAGTTTAAAGAAATTTAAAATTAACTTTACAAAAAAGAAAACAGCTTAACATCTGCTTTTGATTGCTTTGCTTCTATTCCTGTTTGAAATCTAAATTAACTCCCATTTTGAAGTCATCCTCATTCATGTTGAGCTTCTTTTTTTATTATTTCTTGAGAGTTTGGTCATTATCTTATTTTCTTATGAAAATAGAGGAAACAATGCAATTGTAGAATACAAAACAAATCTATATATTAATACCAGAGTACCTTTAACATATGTCACGGTTTCTAGATTATAACTTATTCGATCAGGAGATCCTATTTATTAAAAAGTAGGATAAAGCGATAACATACTATAAACATTAAATTAGTATGTAGATATGCTAATTGAATGTTCATAATAAGCTATCACCTTATATCGACATTTTTACTAAATAGGATCTCAATGTATAAAAAAATAAAAAAGAAAATTTACCTTCTTGATCTTCTGGCTAGGATCCAAGGGTAGTATCTGTTCTGTCTAAAGATAGTATAATGATACGGGGGTTTCCATTCGTGCTAGAAATATGTCACAGACTATTATAAGAATATTGGAGATAAACTGTAATAACCAGATATAGTTTGACACTATATAAACAAGATTACTTAGATAAATACGTTTACAGTTTTAACAAAAGGGCTACAATAATGTTGCGAGGTCTTCATTCATGCTGAACGTTCACAGAATGCCCAGCAGCAATATATTGAAAGACGCCGCTGTGGAAGTGTGGAATTTCCATAGGTCTCATTAGTACTGTAGGGATAGATTTTCTACAGAAAAAAAATGAAATGAAGGTAAATTGTCATCATATTTGGTTTAACATGCTGGCATGCATTGGATGGTTTTAAAAATTATTTCGAAAATATCCCATTTGAATACTCTACTCTGTGTAGTCACATGCATGCGGGTTGATTTTTCATCAGCCAGAATGAACTCGTATAAAAATATAAAAAATATTTTTTTTTTATTTATTGCCTGGTGTGCGGGCACCAAGTTAGAGATTGAGTGTGGGCAGGAGGGTGGGTGGATGGGACCATGAGCTGGTCTAATGTTGCTTTTTTGATTCGCTGTTTGCGTCTTTTCTCTTTTGCTTTTTTTCTCTGGCCTATATGTATGAGTTGCTCTCTGCAGGTATGCTAACCTTGGCATCTGTGTGCATAAAACTCTTGACCTTTCACCACTGACGACATCAGTTTTGACAGCCTGCCCCCAATCGTTCAGTGTGTTTTGGCTATCAGCTGTCATGCGTGCATGTGCGCACCCTTAACACGCAACCAAAGATTAGATGATGTATATTGATGTATACCATGGGTTGGAGATGATCAAAGTGATACATCTCAGCAATAAGGTACCAATCACTGAATTGAATGAGTAAAAAAAAAAAAAAAAATGTTATTTTGTCCCTGAATTTATTTGGCTACTAAAGGACAATCAATAAACAAGCTGCTAAAGAACAATACTAACGAAGGGATTATATAAAAATCTAATATTTATTTACAGGAATGATAAATATACAAAAGACAAATATGATAAAATATATGGGATGGGTTCGTGTCTAATATTATTTAGCAATATCTAGTAAAGAATGTTCAATTACATATGATCAAATTGGGAATAAGGTATTATTACTTATTTTTAGCATGCGTTTCTGATAAGAATGTATTCGCAAAATCAAAATGGCTGTTGTCCATCTGTATTTTATTAAAAAACGTTATAATCCAGGAAACCATAATGCTAATATTAAAGGATAGAATATTTGATGCTTGTGTAGATTGATGACTTTTTAAACCAACTCATTTCAGGTGAAAACCTTATCATGCACTTACATGTCATATCGAAATTAGTATGAATTACGAAAAATGATCCAGTAGAAAAATAATTACAAGTAAAAATAGAATTTATTAAATTGAGTTTTATTAGGTGTTTTAATGTTGAATTGTGCAGCCGATTCAGTATGACAAATTGACTTGTCTCCCTTGACTTGAATTAAGTATTAAATATGAAAGAGTAGAACATTGGTTAGTTGTGGAATTCCAGATGATTGCCTTTAAAACGAGTTTTTGATGTACATATAGAAAATTATTTTTTTTAAATCCTATAATGCCAGAATTTGACAATTTCAAAATTTTTGATTTTTTTTTTTTTAAAAGGTATTTAACAAAAACCTAAAACCTAGGCAAGATAATTTCAAATGTAATATTTTTCTGGAAAATGTTGAGTCTTTTCAGCAGGAATGAATGGAAACGTTAACTACTTCAAGGTCAAACTGAGTACTTTTTTTTCATTCCTATTTCAGGAGTTTATTTTTTGCACATTTGAAAAGTGAGATGATGTCATTGTGCATGACAGATAAGAAGTCTGTGGGTTATATTTGGATGTTACTGGAAATTTACCAATGTTGTTGGGGTTTTTTTTTCACACTTGAAAAGTTGTCTCCCTTTGATGCTTATTTCAGTAATGTAAGGACTTGGATAACCTGGAGTTGCCTCCCTTTAAGTTATGGCGTGTTTTTAGTTTAGTTTCCCTTTAATTGATTGTGTATTTATAAAGGCACGTATGTGACATCTTTCTCTTCATGTTGTAAACATGTAAAATAAACAGACGTGTCTTTCTGCGTCTGTGTGTAAAAAAAAAAAAAGTTACATTAATTTATTTGTTTTCTTTGTCATCTTCAATATAACTTCCAGTATGAAGTCATTTAAGGAAGGAAATGTATGTTTTCTTTATTTACTTCATAATTAACTTGATAAAGGCTATTAATTAACCCAACAGACATGTCCTTTGTTTCAAGTCATCAGATGTGTGTATTTACCTTGACCTCTAATTATACATCTACTGTTCTCTTCCACCTTGTATTGAGTGACTTAATATTTTGTAGACATCTTATTATCAAACTATGATTAGAATATTCAATATACACTGTTTTGTGTTATCAGACAAAAAACAAGAACGTAGTGATAAAGTAAAGATGGCGTTTATTAGGAACACTTTTCGAGACTTCATGACCTTGTGTTAGGTCAATAAGAAATGAAGTTTCCTATCTTAGATTCAATAGCACAATCATCACGCATAAATGGCTTTCTTTCTGAATATCTTGGCCGCCATTTTTGTCTGGCATTTATTTGTACCCTCTTCCTTACCATCAAGCAGTTTGCTGCCAAGTGCAATAAAAACCGGGATTTTTTTTTATTTCCAGACAAATTATCTGTCTGCAAAATCAATTTCTTCTCATTTTTACCGGTTATTGTATTGAACAAAAAAAAAAATCGAACTTCTTCCCCCTCCCCTTCCTTTTTAAAAAAATCTTATTGGCCGTTTATTATATTTTTATTATATATAGAGGAGTTGGGCACCCCCACTTTCTTTTAATTTTTACTCTTACAGTGTGTATATTTATTAGATTTGTTGGAACATCTGATTATGACCTCCTATATGTCATTACTATTGACCTTTACTCATCGGTTTCATAGCAATTTTCTTGGCTTTCATGAAAGGCAAAGTAATCTTGTCTTATTTCTTGCTCATAAATAATACAAAACAAAAACGATATTCGTTTTATTATGATTTCAAATTCTATCAATCCAAAAGAAATGACGTTAATCCAAAATCAAGCAATATTTTTTAATTCCATTATTGATAGATCAGCTTATGTCTGACATTTCTTATCAGACGCCATCTTTGAAAATTGTAACTTTTATTCTAGAAAACAGGAGAGAACTTGAATACCTACTAGAGACTAGCTTTTAGTGTCTAAGGTCTCTTGTACGGGGGTTTATCAGGACAACCTGGCATAAGGATACTTTTCCCTGCCATTAAACCCAAACTAAATATTCAAAACAAAATGGTATTCACAGTCCAAATAAGTCCCGTTTGTATAGCTATCCTATACTGACTTATACAAGGATTCGTGCACCACCTCAAAATGATGTTGTCTATAGTAACAGTACTAAGCTGGATACTCCACCAGATTAGATGAATTCTTGTCTTGGAATCCAGTATGACAAAGATACCAAAAGAAAGATATAACGTAATTAACTGGTCAATAAGTGAGAGGAAAAATAATATTTCTAACTTTTTTATTAAATCAACGTTTGAGACGCAAAAGAACTGCGGTGGAATATTTGAATATCTATGCATCTCATATAAAAATCAAGTGTTAGCCCCAGGGAAGGGGGGGGGGGGGCTAACACTTGATTTTTGAGAACTTTGATTCAAATGAAATGAAACAAGAAAAATCAAGTTTCCTGTAAAATAGCATTAAACCATGAACATAGCTTTTAATACCTGCCCTCCCTTTTTTTTTTTTTAGTATATTTGTAATTATACGCAATTTTAAATTTCATATTATTTGGAGTGTTCAGACCACTGTTCTCAACTTGAGTATTTGAGTGTTATTTTTACGTTTCAATTGATGTAACTTCTGACTTTCTTCAGGTGTATCTTGTCAAAATCGAGAATCTACACAGCATTTAAATGGTACCCTTTACTTAATCCATGCTCTTGTATCAGCTATAACAGAATTCCCAAGTAATTTGACGTTTCTGAATTTTTGAGATGAGAATTGATTATTCGTATTATTTGGATTCATCGGACTACTGTTCTCATCTTGAGTGTTATTTGCACAACATTTCGGTCGATTTAACTTCCGACCATCTTCAGGTGTATCTTGAACTCGCAATGACCCGTGGCGCGGTTTTTAGAGTACTTGGAAAAATGAATTGTAAAAAGTGATATTCTCCTGAAGGTTGAAGATCTAATCCTCAGTGTGGCCGTCCGAAAAATACAACTGATGGAACAAGAGCATGCTACTCTCTTGAAGTAAATAAAAGGTTCCATTTGAAATTCCGTCCAAATTCCTAAATACAACAAACTCATTCCTGAGTTCTACAAGATACACCTAAAGAAGATCAGAGGTTATATCAACCAAAACATTAAAATCAAACTCATGATGAGAATAGTAGTCCGATGAAACCCAAGTGATTGTTAATTGTATTTTGAGTATTACACACACTGATGATTGAAATCTGCTTGCGAATAAAATGATTTGTTAAAAATATAATACAAAGTATTTCAATTTAGTATTTCCAATTATTTAAGGGTTCCTGATGATAACAAATGATTCTTTTCTGAAAAGTTTCAGCATTTATTCTGTCAACTACAGCAAATCACCACAGTCGACTTTTTTTTTTTTTTTTGCTAAACATTGTGTGATGGATGCTATTATTCATTGGTCCATATCTTGTTTGCATCATTCAATTCGGCTGTAGTTTCTCTCCGATGAAAAGGATCTCCAAATTATCACTAAATACAATAAAATACAATACGAAATTGCAAATCTCAAGGAATTCATACTTTAGTTTTTATTCAAAATCAATCAAAAGTTGTGATTCATGTCTATATTACTCAAGTATTAGTGTTGAGAGAGAGAGAGAGAGAGAGAGAGAGAGAGAGAGAGAGAGAGAGAGAGAGAGAGACAACTCATGCCTTGTTTGTTTCTGAATGTTTGAATTTTTATTTCTGGTTTCTGAAATTATTCAGTATCCTAGTGTGAAATTAAATTTGCTACCGAAACAGTAGCATAAACTCGCAAGGGTGCATACAAACAACAGAAGATATGTTTTGAAAGAACCGGCTTACCTTGTAAGTCTGTATTTAATCATGTCTATCAGCTATTTTCACTTACGAAGTATTTCATTTGGTCTTCTGGTTGATGTCGGATAATGTGGACATTTCCAGGGTCTTCTTCTTTTTGGTTATTTCACTTGTAGACTTGTATATAATCATATTTATCAGCTGTTTTTACTCGTAGGATATTTCATTTCGGCCTCTAGATAATGTTGGGTCACCAGGAGAAAATGTACACTGTTTTGGATCCTTTCTCCCATTTCATTTCTATTTTTACAATTTTATAAATTAATACAAATCCCAAATCATTTTCTCACCATCTCCAAACTTTTTTTTTTCAATCCCTGTTCCCCGCCTCTTTCTTCCATTTCATTATTATTATTATTCAATGATTTTTTTCTCTAATTTTGTGTAGGATGAAATGGTTGCATGTCAAGTAATCTCCTCTTTATTATCATAATAATTACTCATTGATTTACTTGCTTTATCTTGTAAAATCATGTATATCACAATGTTTACTGAGTTTAAATTAAGATTCATATGTTCATAAATCCATTCATCCATATTTCACACTGATTATTTAGATTTTAACTATTAGACAAAAAAAAGTATCAGAATAAAAACAAAACATCTTTACATAATTGTTATATTTATCTTTTTTCTTCCTATTCTTTGTCAGTCTTCATTTTTGCAATATTTTGCAAATAAGTGCTTTCTTTTCAATGACTATCTTCAGTATATTTTCATCTTCCAAATATCTTTTTGTTCATATAAAAAAAAATTCAATCATTTTGCAGAACTGTTATGATGGAAAATGTTTGTCAAAATAGAAAGGTGGCATGGTGTGTATAATGAAAATTGATGCGGATAGCAGAATTGGCAAGTTGAATTCAAGTCATATTGAATCGATTAAATCTACTTAAATGTTAATTGAGAAATTCCTCTTTTGGATCATAGGTTTACTTTTGCAGCCTCAAAACTCACTTTAATTTTGTCTTTTAGTTCTCACATTCCATGAGTAATTTTTCTGAAAAAGGGGAAAGAAATGCTGTTTTCTAGGTTGTAATCTATTCATATCACACTTATTGGTTCTGGACCATAGAGTAGTAGTTTTTTTTTTTTTTAGCTCCTTAGTGACTCCATTTGAAGCGATTTTCCATTTAAAAAAAAAAAAAAAATATGGACAAATTAAATGGTCTTTTTTGATTATCCACATATCTTTGATATAATGTTGCCTGCATAACACTTATTACTAAACAAGAAAAAGCTTATTGATATGATGCAATTTGACTAGTTAAAATAATTTTAGTGAATGGATTAATATTTGAAGATGTTCTCTATGGAATTATCAATCCCAGTTCAAACCCCATCAGATTTACTGCAAGTAAATTATTGTTCATATTTCCCCCCTCCACTTATTGATTTGTATAGCAGGTTCTCATTAGTGAATTACATGATGGAAACTCTTGAGTGATTTCATGATATGGACCTTAGTCCTCTATTAACTTGCAGTTTTTTCACTCGCTAAAGGTACTATAAGTTCATTTTCTCTAAAATTGACGTAACCTATCCACAGATGCAATGATTGTAACTGTCAAAACATAGATTTATTTACTAATGAGGTTTGTGTTAGTATTGCTTCCAGGGAAATTTACTTGTCTGTGTTGCGGAAACGTTTCTGAAACAGCTGTTAGATGTTGGGTACGGCTACCAGCTCCCTGGGGAATAACTGATAGACATATCTTCTTTAGATCAAGGTGTTGATATGTCATCAGCTACGTCTGCTTGCAGGTCTTCTCTTTACGTTCTGTCAGTGTCAATACTAGCAGGACTGCTGTGTTGAAATTGAATGCTGTTTTATGGAACCAACAAACAAGACATCTTTTTTATAAAAATGAAATTTTATTTATTTTAGCAGTTAATGGGCATTTTATAGGAACTTCAGAGTTGGCACCACAAATGGCATCCAAAAAGTACATCCCAGGATGGAGTACTGCTGCCATATCTGGGCAGGAGCTGTTAAAAACAGCCTATCCAGCCTTGACAGAGTACAAAATAGACTTTGTGGCTTAGTGGGGGATGCCCTTTTCTCTTCCTTGCAACCTCTCTCTCACAGAAGAGACATTGCGAGCCTGTCTTTGTTTTATCGTTATTTACATGGCAAGTGCTTGTTTGAGCTTCAATGTCTGGTCTCCCCTCGCCAATAGTTTGTGAAAAACACCCGTCTAGCTGAAACCACTGTCAATAATTTTCCCCACTCTTTATCTGCCTAAATCCAAACGTAGATTCCATGAACAAAGCATCTTTCTTAGAAGTGCACGCCTGTGGAACTCTGTTCTGTTTGCCTATTTCCCACCTGACTACAACTTGGATGTCTTCAAATCCAACATAAACAAATTCCTGATAAACCACCCACTTAAGTAAGACACTTTATCAAATCTCCAATACTAAGGATTACTACGATATTATCCCATCGATTACTGTACACGCAATAACCCTTATCCCCAAGTGGCTTCCGGACCTTGATAAGTGATGACTACCATATATATATAAAAAAAAAAGCATTTTGCAATCATCTGCGACAATCTCCAAGTTTCAACTTTTGTGGTCAGATTCGTGTGGTGTACACGCTACAACTGATTATCTTTTTTTTCGTAATGAAAAATGAAAGCGTGAGATAGGGAGAGAGATATAAAAGCAAAGAAACCAAGATATTGTCATTTCAAAACTTTGGTGACGAGTTCAGAGTTTACTGCCTTTAACCTGTAGATAACTTCCGAACACTCGATTTTATAAAGAGATCGCAGTTTCTGCAATGTTTTTCATAACACATGTTAAAGTATACTTGTCTCCATTTGAGTACAGGGGAAGTCAGGTATGAGGCTCCCAAATGTGGGGGAGATGGGGCTCCTCATCATTGGGCCATAACTATTTACCAAGGTGTTCCTCATATGCAATTAAGAAGGAAAACATTGGAAACTTATTCAAAGAACTTGTGTTCATAATTGTTTTCTGGTTCTTCATGCATCTTTGAGTTGCTTAAGAATTAGCCTCTGTTTTTCCATCTTATTAAATTCAGAATTTTCTGAATCCCTGCACAGATGTGCATGTCTTTATGCCATTCATCATGATCATCCCCCCCCCCAATTTTGAATACACATAAAGCATCTATGACACATGTGTTTCTTCATCAGCATATATATAAAAAACGAGATCCGAAAAATGCTTGAACGTCCAAATTTTCTGTAAATTTTTTTAGGAATCCAGCATGGAAAACGAAAGGCCGTCTAAAAAAACACGGAAGCTTTAACGGCGAAATTCCTGAAGATGATAGTGTACAGAGAGCTTGAAGTATTTTACACCTTGTGGAGTGGATTGTCCTGTTTGTGAGTGTTACCCCGCACATAGCCCTGCTTGTTGATTTTCAGCTTGTCATTCTTGTGAGTCTCTCTTTTTGTTAAATCATTCAACCCTGCCCCCACCCCTTCTATATTTCCAGTTTAATTTTATTCTCTTCTGTTCGTTTTGTTATTTTTATTCCAATTCACTGATTCTGTTCTCATGGTTTGGTTACGGAATTCAATAATTCTTGGTTTCTTCTTTTCATAAAACTTCCTTATTTTCTAATGTTTTCGTTTTTCTTTTCAAAAGTTTATATTTTTCTTTTTGCTTATTTGATAGAAATCATACTTGGTAATTTAAATAATGCTTTCAACTTTCTTCTTCTGTTAAAAAAAAAAAGTTGGCTTTCAAATTGTGTCTAAATAAAGCATTCTATGTAACTGCATCTACTATCAAGTTTTATTATGTAAGCCATTAAATATACCCCCAAAAAATAAGAACTTTTGTCTTCCAAAGGACAAGCTTAGAAAAATAAGATGTCCAAGCTTTTTAAAATAAAAACGATCCAGATAATAAAGTTTATATAAATTATTACTAATGGAAGGATATTTCTTTGATCAAACTTTTTAAATATTACCAGAGTCTAGTGCTAGCATTTGTACTACTGACTCCACAACTCTGGTTTTCAACTATATCTTAAGATTACTGTCTTGAAATAATGTGCTCATATTCAGTGAAAGGCTCTTTGCATTTTGAGTGAAAGCAGATATATATAGATAGATAGATATAGATATATATAATGTCTGCAAAACATTATTTTTAGAGCAAATGACATCATATCAAAAAATAGTCTTTCCAGTTACACTGTCAAAAATTAAACATTTTAATAATCAAAACGAACAATTTAAGCCATTTTCAACCGAATTTTAATTCAAATATATTGAAGTTTCCAATTTCTCATTCATCACTTTGCTTTACATTTATCTTCTGTCTCCCCTCTCCTCTTCTCGCCATCATTTTCATCTTCATCACTTGTAATATGAATGATGCTTGGCTCTCTTCTTTCCATATGTTTCCATGTGCTTAAAACTTTATAAATTTTTTTTCCTTATATATTTGATTAAATATTTTTGTGGTTGGCCTGATTGTCTTTTATTGGTCAGTCTGATGGCTATGATCTGTTTTCTTTTTTTTCTTTTTTTTTGTGTGTCCATCTAAAACTCTTAATTACCAAAAATACCCTAACAAATCTTACATATTATGATTGAGTTTGGCCCTGAGAAGCTTCTGGTAAAAGAAAATTACTCCAATAGTTGTTTACTTGGAATCAATATGGACCACATTAGTGCATAAGAAACAAGAAAAAAACAAGACAACTATTCTTACTGGCAAAATGTTTAAAAAAAACTAGGTCAAACAGTCAGTCAGCTTTTGATGACTTTATCTTTTTATTTCTAGCAGTTATCAAATTTTTTGCAGTAGACACACATTTTTAACTCTTCTATTTTCTAATCCAAAACCCGAGTAATATCAAGTAATCCTTATAAGTATTGCATAATTTTTATTCATTTTATATCAATAAATATCTGCCCATCATGTCGCATAAAAGCTACCATCTTTTTCTTGTTACCAAAATAAACTTTCAGGTTGCAAGAAAATAAACAGCAAGTCGAACAACACCCCTGCTTTCTGAAATGAATTTAGAATGAATTTTTTCACTCTAAAAAGTCAAGTTATCAGAAATGATGATTAATGTAAAGAATTAAATGGCTGAAATAATTCTATATGAGTAGTAGTGTGAACACTGGTGAAGAATATTTTTTTTCTATCATTTTTGACTACGGATGTTCACCAGTAATATATTGAGACCATCTCAATCAATATATTTTCTGTTGTTCTGTTTGAAATCATCCAAGAAAAATGTATGTTTTTGTTTTAATTTCCAGTTAAAGAAAATGATTCTTTTTCATTTGTTTAGAATATAATTTTTCATTGCTTGATGCTCATGATAAAAAGATTTATATTTATAGATTTTAAACTACCAATAAAACTAAAATTCATACATCATAAAAACGATATTAGATTTAAAATGGCATCGCGGAAATAAGTAGGGAAAAAAATGGCACAAGTGAAAAATAAAAATGAAAATCTTGGATAAAATGCATAAAGTGAAAAGATTAAGATGTTTGTCAAATTAAAAAGAAAATTATACCTACATTTAAAAGTAGATAAGGATTTTCTGCCCCCCCTCTTTAAATTTTTACACACTTTTGAATTGGAATTGGGGATTTAGAATAGAATTGGTAATTATATCAGATCAGGGAAAAATATTGAAATCGTCCCATCTCTGGTGTAAAAATTTTTTTTTTTTTTTTTTTGTTACTTTATTAATTTAATTTCCATTTTTGTTTTCGTCTTTGCTTGACTATCCATGATGTCATGCCTCCTCTTTGGTTTTATTGCTTCCAGTCTGCTCATTTTTGTCTGCAATTATAGCGTTTGCTCTGCCGTGCATCAACATTTAAATATGTTCTATGAAAAGAAAACCGATACAATGTTTTTTATATGTTCAATACCAAACTCATATATTGTTTAGATTTTCATTGTCTTTTCCTTTTCCCCCCACTTTTTTTTTTTTTTTTGCTGCGTGTTTTGTACCTGTGTTCCCGTTATTCATTCAATCCTTTGAGCTCCTCTCGCTATCTCCTAGCCAGATATTTTTTACCTAATTGTTGGCATGGTAACAGGATTGATTTCCTCCTTTTCAGCTACATTTTTGTTTTTCAATTCTTTCCTTGACCCTCTATGCTCCTTTTCTCTATTCCTTAGTTTTTTGTCTGCAGCAACGTATCAGGCCGTTTACCAGAGATGTTGTGATAGGAATTTTTTTTTTGCATGCTATCAAAAACTACTATTAAGATTGTTTGGAAAAGGCAGATTTGTTTTCCGTTTCTTGATTTCATATTTCTTCAGACTGTTGTTCTCATCTTTAGTGTTATTTTAACATTTTGGTCAATGTAACCTCCGACCGTCTTTAGTTGTATCTTGTCAAACTCTGGAATCATTCTCTCAAACTGAGTGAATCTGCATGGAATGCCAAAGGGAATCCTTTATTTAATCCGTGGGCATATTCTCGTTCCATCAGCCATGACTGGACGGATGTGTTAATTAGCAATTTTGAATGTCACCTCCAAAAGAGTGGGATTTACAGCTGAGTTTTACCAAGTATTTTCGCCATTACGCCATGGGTCCTTGCATACAATCCCAGTATGAATCTTAGACACCTTAATCTTATTTTTGTTTTTTAAGATGTACAAGTTTACTATTTATCACTATAGATCATTACTACATTCATATATATATATATATATATATATATATATATATATATAAATAATATGAATAATTAATTCTTATGTCCAAAATTCAGAAACATTTCTTGTTTGTCATGTTCCAGGATCAAAGTTCTTCAATTGTTGACTCTTTCCTTTGGACGTATGATGTTCTTTACCAGAGGTCTTGTTATAAGAATTTTTCCATTTTCTCCAAAGTACTATCAAATATCATAAAGGTTGAAAATATTCTCTGTTGATTCTTTCGTCATGATGAAATATATTCTTGAAGACCGATGAACTGGATTCAAACTCCATTTCTATTCTATTCATGTTAAATATATGAATATTCTATTTACTTAACTGAGAATTGATTCTAGCTTGATTCCTTCACCTCATTCTCTATTCAAACTTCACTTGTCCCTTGACTCAACCAACCAATCAAATAACAACACTCATGCAAGGTTATAAGTAACCTCTAAGCTCATCATTCGTCAATCATAACTGATGACTCAGTTGCAGTTGGCAAAACATATCCATGTTATAAAACCACATCGTTCCTCACTTGACAAAATTGCTCACTCAAATTCCGTTTCCATCGTCTTTTTCTCCTTTGTCATCTCTCACATTAGCAACTGTGAAGGAGGGGGGGGGGGCTCATGCACAGATTCACAAGTATATAAAAAATAAAATACAAAAATGCAGACTCTGACAAATTCTGCAAATATCAGTTGCACTGTGTGTGTGTGTGCGCGCGCGCGTGATCCTCTACACACTCGGTCCACATCTTCATTCTGTCGAGGCTATGTTCATCAGTTGATGTGAGCTCCTCTCGATGTGGTCTAAGCTGCAACCTGCCGTCAACTGTCACCATACCTAAAAGTGTTTGGAAACTAACTCTAAATATATCTGGCCTTTTATCCGCTTTGATTAACAATCCTATTTTAGATAATTTTGTGTACCTTGGCAAACAACTTCCTCACCATTGTTCTGCTGATAAACCTCTCTCTTTCTCCCCCCCCCCCTCTCTATCTATTATATATATATATATATATATATATTACTTCCTAACATTTTGGGGGGAGGGGATGAACGTCGATAATATCACATCAACTTGTAATACCAAGCGTATTCTCTAAGTAAAACATAACGCATTTATAAACGCATCTATTTATGATCTTTTGACTTTTGTTTCAATCGACATCCACACGCGCATAATAGACAAAAGCGTTCTTACTTTGAAGAAGAGACATAAAAAGAACACTTTTTTTGATGTGTCCTCATATTTTTTAGTTCTTTTGTTGTTGGTTTGTCATGCTTAAGTCTTATTTCAATAAATATTCATTTGGATCATTTTGGACGATTGCTTTCATGGTGCTTGTTATTAAAACTTTTCAGTCAATCTAAAGTTGAACGTTTTTTAGGTGTATCGTGTCGAACTCTAGAATTTTTTTTGTCAGACTCTAAACTCTGCACAGAATTTTGAACGAAACCCTTTATATTAATATTTAAAAAATAAAAAACAAAAAACTATACGGTCAAACTTTATGAACTTTGTTGTATCAAAGAAAAAAAAGATTATGAAAAATTGTAAAAAAATAACCTTGAATACATGCTTAAAATTTTGATTGACTCGACACCATCATCATCATATCGTATGAATTTGAAGATTCTATTGTAAGCCTTGGTTTCCCCATTAGCATTCTAGTTAAAATTCTTTCTAGAAAGGTATCAGGTACTTATTGGAAGGGACCACATGAAGATTACCAACATCCTAAGTGACTTTTTGGAACAAACTGTATTCGAACTTGGAACATTCAGTCTGAGTTGTTGATCACTTGACCACACCACCTCCCAATGACTCAGCAGATTTGCAGTTATTTAAGAAAGTTATGTTCTTTGATTTGTCACAAGTTGAAGTAGTATTTTCATAGAAGTATACTCATTTATATTCTTGTTAGAAGTTTTATTCTATCTGGAATAAAAAAAAGTTAGATTATCACTTTTCTTTTTTTTTTGGCTTCAATTTTTTTAAATCGCTCTAGACAAGACATAAAGCCACTTGATTTAAGAAACTAAAAAATACCACTTCCAAAATCCAAAACGAGCCAACCATATGTCTTATATAGATAGATTCTAACCTAGAAGCAGTAATTTTTCCCCCTTTGTCAGAAACATCACATGGAATGTGAGGACTAAAGGACAAAGTTGTGGGGTTTCTGTAAGTAATACTAAGTAAGCAACTAAGAATTTTTTTTTTGTTTTAAACGAAATGCGATATTGTAATGGTGGGTGTTGAAAGGGTAGAATGCTTTGTATATTTTCTATATTAACAGGATCAACAATCAAAGTTATGTAACACTTCCATAGAATATCAAATTGCATTTATCACCAGCAGAATGTAACTTTTGCCTACAAAAATATTTCAACAACACCCAATGATACAAGAAAAACAAAAACACTTTTTATAGTTTCAAAATAGAATATCAGCAGTCCAATAAACAATGTGGTCTAGAACTTTGATGAGCCAACAATGTTTACTTAGATATTTTAAAACAGACAGAAACCTTTCCATTGACACACAATAACATTGATAATATATAAATTACTTACATAATTCAATAAACAAATGTTAACTAATTTTGTTTATGTATAGACTATATGGGGAAACTTTGGATCAAAGTTAAGGCAATGTTAAGCCTAGAAACTTAAGTATACAGTTTCAATTTTTTGTTGTACTGAATGACATCTTGTTTTTGAGATTAAAAATTATTCTTACAAATTCATTACATGAGTGTATAAAGTAGCAGAAAATGGTTATTTGCACATTTTATCATAATAAAAGGAGAAACTTTGTCATGAATCAAATGTTTGTTCGTTATAAAAATGTATGAAACTTTTTTTTTTTTTAACCTTTATGCAGCATGAAATTCAGGCAATAAAAATAGCAGATTTGGTTGATTTGATTTTTGTTAATACTGGATGTAAATCTGAATAGGTCTGTCATGTGTAACAATTGTATGGACTTCATTCAGATTAAATTTATTAATGTCATTTAGTAAGTAGGCAAGAATGTGATCTGTGAATATTTTATTTTTATACATTTTTTTTATTGAAACTTAAAATTTGAAATGTTTTGTATTTAAATTACAAACTAAGAATAAAAGCATAAATATAATTTTTATTTGTAACAATATATATTTGTTCTCATTGAAATCTGTTAATATTCCTATCAACTAACAATTCTTTCTTTACAGGTTGTTTGCTATGTGTGTGTTGTTTATTCATGATCTAACATAATATTGCAGTTCACACAAACCAAGATAATCACAGACTGTGACTTTAACTCTCCTACTGTGAGCTCTTTGGTAGGGCACATCTCAACTCTGGATTCATAACTCGAGTCAGTGACTTTGTGGGGAATATATATATATATCCCATTAGTTACCATTCCGAGACCAGAAGATGTATTTAATTTTCACTCAGAAGTTTTTATGCATCTCTTTTTTTCTTTTTTCCTTTTTAATGAAGTAAATCATATACATGTTTCGTTTTATCCATGTGTTTTGTTGAACAGCAAAAGACCATTAAATCATTTATCAGAGACAAATGCATATGTTGAAAAAGTTATGTGGAATGAAAAAGAATTTGGAAAAGAAAAAAGATACAGATATGTAAAGTCTACAAAAACATGAATTTCAAAGACCACTTATTTTAGTGTGTTTATACTCCTCCTCCCTAAATTGAATCAAAACATATGGGAAAATTTCTTACATCGCTATATTGGATTTCAAGAAGATCATATATATATATATATATATATATATATATGAACACGGATAATTGAAAAACTGTTTAGTTGTTAATTTCCCATGTATTTCCTGTTTGTTTTCTTTCCAAATTATCCTGACTTATTTTGTTTAATGATGTTTTCATTATTGTTATCATTGTCTATTTTCATGAGCAGACTACTTTTTCGTTTGTCTTGCAAACCATTTTGAAATCATTGTTTCTTCTTTCATTGTAGCTACTAATTTCTTTAACTTTATTAACACAACTGACTAAAAACTTTTTTATTTTACTATTATTAGTAAATCTGTATGTGTTGTTACATCATAAATGAAAATGTGTAAGAATGTATAGATTGTCTTCAAACAGTTATTGATTAGAAATGTTTTCAATGAATTTAATCTTGGAGTAAATCAAGAGAATCTCTTTAAAGCATATTAGTCTTTTTTTTATTTAAATTCTGTCCATCTCCAGATAAAACTATATTGTCGTTTACTTAATGTTGGTGTTCTTCTTCCCCAAGAGAGGGTTAGGGTTAAGTACTTCTGAAAAAGTGCATGTATGATAAGTTTATAGTGGAGAAATGATCACACAATTTCCATCTACACTTATCCAGACCTAACATTGCTCAAGTCTAATGGCAAGGAGAAATTCACAATTGCCAAAAGCAATGCTGGGGTAACCGGGGGAGATATAACTAATATTTAAAAAGTCCTTATTACCTCACATAGAAAAGAATTATATTAAAAAGTAAAGTTATCGTTAGAAAAAAAAAAAATTGGTATGATGCTTAGCATTCATTAACAGAAAACCAAAGTTCAATCTGTGATTGAGCCATAATTGAAACTCCAAAAATAATTCTTAATATCTCCATGCTAGAACACTGAGCATTATAAGTAGGGATCAGTTAAGAAATCCAGCAATCTCTGTGTAAAAATCAAATAAAAATGAGCTTTTGGGTCACCCTTGACTACAATCAGACTATTTATTTCATCTATTAAATAAGAATTAATAGAACTAACTCCCTCCATAGAATTAACTGACTTCTTTTAACAAAAGATTCTGAGATTTTACAGCAGTTCTATATGGAAATTCTCCATTTCCATGCTTCTTTGAAATCAAAGAAGCACTGCACCGTTCTACAGTAAAAGAAACACCCATAATTATTTAAAGATGGAATTCATAGTATCCTGCCAAAATAGTGTTTTTTTTTTTTTTTTTTTTTTTTTATATAATAATCCCATTTATTCTACCAGCATATTTAAGATGTTCACTTCCTTATGAAATAAAACAATTTTAAAGAATGAGTTAATTTGTTTTGAAAGCTGTTCTGGATTTAAAGAAAATTGAATGGCAAAATGTTAAATGTATAAAAAAAAAGGTGTGGAAGGGATTTCCCGGTGATTGCTTAACATGGAAAATTAAAAAAAAAAAAAAAAGATAATTCTTTTCAATATGATAGGGTTTCTGCAGATTTTATCAATTGGTCTATTATGAGGCCACCATTAAAATTCAAGGTTATCAATTTGCATCAGTTGTAAATGAGTCAGGGAGTTCCTTGCTTAGCTGTTTTTTTTACCGGCTATCATATTATGAAAATGTATTAAAAACTTTTGAATGCTTCAATGCTATAAAACCCCAGTAAAACAGCATTTTTTCTCTCTTTAATTGTATCAACATGCAACAGATGCTGACTAGGGCCTGTTGTAAATTAGGTTTTCAATCTATTTGGATCCCGTATTTAATTATCCATTTTAAAATAGTTAACAATTGTGATAAAAATGACACCATGCTTTCTAAAACCTACAATGAAAAACAATTAAAATTTGCCTACCATTTTGATATATTTGTCTTTGTAAAACAAATATCAATGCTATCAAAATTATACATACACTCTGTTTACAATATGAGACGCGGTATTTTAAGCAAAAAAAAAGTTTTCTTTTTACTAACAAATTTGTTTATTAAAAAGAAACTGTCCACCTCCACCATGTTAACCAATTGACTGGCTTTATTTCCATTCATAAAAATCAAGAAATGGCGGGGAGGGAAGATGAAAAAAAAAAAAAAAAAAAAAGTAGATATTGTCTTAATATTTCTATATTCTTACGTTTCAATTTCTGTTTGACTTGTGAATTTTCGATGATTTTCTTACTAGCAACATTTTACATTTTCTGTGTTATTCTTTGTTCTTCCCAGCAACATGTGGCATAGAATCCAGGGCCAATTCCGACAGTGAGTTTATTATTCGTCCACTGGCTAAACTAACTGGATATGTGTTTTTTTTTTTTGATATGGTCTAGATATTTTTCTGGTCATCGTCTCTTTTGCTGTATCTATTTTTTTTCTTTTTACTATCAGTGCAATGTAACAATTCTTTGAGGAAAGCTTATTTCTCATTCCTGCTTCATTTCATTTCATTTCCTGTGCTTTTTTTCTTTTCACTTTTTTTTTTCTACTCCAGTGACTAAAACAACACGGGTTGGGGTAGAAGGGGTGGGTCTAAGTATGCAACCATCGTGGAAGAATCTATTTGCTATTGTTAACGCAATAGATGCAAATTTGATTAAAATTGAAGTCCAAAATAGAAATCTAATTCTTCAGCTTTTGTCATTTTGTTTATAAAGAACTAGTGGGGGGGGGGGTTTAGGGGCGCCCAGCATTGCCATATTATAATAGTCAATTAAAAAAGAAAAGGACTTTTGTGCCAGAAGTGAAACCGAAAACAAAATTTTGAAAGCAAAAAAAAAAAATGCTGCGTGGTGGCCGTGAACTTGCAACAGTTCAGTTCGTAAGTGACGCACATAATCAATTGAACCACAACGACACAGATGTTATGACGTTGCAAATTTATCTTTTAAAATAAAACCATGAATCGACCATTTGCATATACTCAATTAACAAACAGCATCAAAATCAACATTTTTACCTGACCCTCTTCAAATGAAACAACATTTCAACATGAAATAATTGACAATTGCTCTTTCTAATAATACTGCGTTCATGCGGGTTCAATGCGGATGACTAACATCTTTAGCGGACATACAAACACACAGACAGTTGAGATTTATATAATAGATTGTAATTATAATTCACTAGCAGGGATACTCGGCATTGTCTGGGTTCACATGACACACCTGCTATACTAAGGATATAAAGCATTTTTGCATTGTTATATGTCAACTGCATCATGGGTAATGTTGATACCCCCAGAACAATTTAAAAAATAAAGGATACATAATCCAACTTAAAAACGGATATAAACACAAAAATATAATTGCCTCAAAAAAAAGTATGTGACAACCTCCCTACCAGATATTTTGGCAAAAGGGGTACAAAGAAAAGAAGCTATTCTCTAGATATTGAGCACTGTTTGGTGACTATGTACCAGCGGGTGGGTGCTTAGCGCTGCCCATGTGCTAGGAACCCCCCCTCAAAAAAAAAAAAAAACTCTCCTTCTTCCCCCCAAAAATCAAAACAACTTTTCTTTCAATCAAAATGGCAGTGCTCGTGTGACCCCCCCCCCCCCCCCCAAAAAAAAAGTTGCAGTGGCTGGGCTCAAAGATGAAAGAAGGGAAGGAGGCAAAAAAGTTACTGGCAAACGCTTTTGCCCACGTGGCCATGAGTGCTTATGACGTCATGACATTGCAAAAGAAGCTTTTTAACCCTACCAGACTGAATTACCGACAGCACACCGGTCGCCTCTCTAATCTTTGTCCACTTAATGATGTTGAGAAAACGAAGGACATTGTAAATTTTAATGGTACAAACAGTTTAAAAAAAAAAAAAACTAATGCACATTAACTTGAATTTGTTGTATTTGTATTTTTACTTTTGTACCAAACATCTTTAAGCATTTTTAGTGAATTTGAGATTTTCAAATGCCCTTTGTTAATAATAGATTTCTACAATCTCAACTTGGAGTTATTGCCCTTGTTTCTTCAGGTTGTTTTCAAGATACCATCACTTGTAGTTTAGCCATGAAATTTGATGATCTTATTTAAAAATAAAACTATTTAATCAATTTGTGATTTTGGTGTACAATATTTTCTTTCCATCACAGGTATGTACACCATACAAATTTTTCTTTATTTTTTCATATGGGAAAATTCTGAACAAGCGCAAAAAAAATTAATAAAATAAAAACCCAGCAACTACTACTACTACAGGTTTATTGTCACTTGTTTCCCAAGTTCAAGTGTTGGATGTTTGGGTTGTCGGCTTAGTTGGATGGCTTCTCTCCACTTGATTCATTCCATTGCTAATGCTTTTTTTAACATGTTTCAAGTTCTATTTCATAGTATCATGCCAACTCTTCCTATGTCGACCTCTTGGACAAGCTCTGCGAGCAACAAAGTTAATGATTGTTCTTGGCCACTTGTTGACTGCCATGTATTAAATGTGGCCAAACCATCTCCATCTATTCCAGCATAGGGACTTGTCTACTGAATTGAGGTCAAATCTTAGTCTCAGTTCATTGAGAGGGGCTCTATCAGCAAGCATTGAGGAACGTATCCATCGTATTATTGCATGATTGTTGTGAGTTAGTCTTATAAGTATTTTAATAGAACGAGAAGGCTTTCCAGCATCTATGGATCTCTACAGGGAAGAGGTGGAATTTTGCTGCTTGTCAGGTTAGTCTGATGTAGTTATATCGAAGGGGTATGAGTGCTAAGAGTTTGTCAGAGCACATTTCATTAAAATACTCGTAAAACAGGCAAAAAGATGCAACATTGTAGCAATAGGGAGTTGGAGTTTGATAGTGTGCAACTTATTAGGTTGGAGACACTTTTTCGGACCCTGTCTAAGAGTGAAAAACTAGTGGCAGATGCACTAACAGATGTCAACAATACTCCATGCATAGGTGAATAGTGGCTTTGAAGAGATATTAGATACTCTCAGGTGTGAATAAGTTTCTAGCACTGATTACCATTAGATATGATGTAGGATGATACAATAATATATGTTTAATCGTACAGATAGTTATTATAGCTTTACAGGCCTGTAATAATGAAGACAAAAACAGTGGTATGGTTAACAAATAGTGTATTAGCAAAAGTATGTTACAGAAGTACACATCATTATTCTGGGGCCATAACTGCCACAAATACCTACATAGATTATTTATTTATTTATTTAATTTTTACTGTTTCATTCCAAACAAGGCATATTGCCACTTGGGACATAAGTGGTTACCATTTGGGATTGTATCTAACAGGCAGCTGAGGGGAGTTTAGCAGTGAGATGTGTGTTCACATTACATTTAAACTTCAGTAGGTTAGTGCAACCAGAAAAGCAAGAAACAGGGAAGCAATTCCAAATTTTAGCAACCCAAGGAAAGAAACTACTGGAGTAGAAGTCTTTCCAGCATCTATGGACCTCAACAGTTTGTGGACGGTATTTTGTTGCTTATCAGGTTAGTCAGAAATCTGTATGCCGAGGGGGCATGAGTGGTAGAAGTTCATCCAAGCATATTCCATTAAAGTACTTGTTAAAATGACACGGATTTGACATTAGGGCGATGGGACAGAGGTTGGAGCTTGCCCAATAGTGCAGAACATATTAGATGTAACTATATTTATAGTTTCTGGTAATGGGTAAGTCCATTATTCCTAAAATGGGTATATCAGCTTACTCCATAACAGTAATAAATATGAAATGAGGTATATTTATGTTGAAATTTGTGGTCACTGGGGTATTGATTATTTCGACTTGACAATCATCTTCTTTCCAAACAGCATGGCTTCATCTTTGCTACGATTTCTCTATTTCTCACCTGACTTCACAGTTGATATTGTCGTCTGCAAAAAAAAAAAAAAAAAAGAAGACTTTTTCCTCTTTGTCTTTCAACTTGTGCAAGTTTATTCTCAAGTACAACTGCTTCCAATGCTATCTCTATCTTCATCATTAATTGCACACATTTACCCTTGTCGTCTCTTTTTCCATCTAACATGGCACCCTCACATATATCATGCATGGCGAGATTGTTTGCTAAGCGCAATTTTTTTTTTTTTTTTTTTTTTTTTTTCAATCAATCCTTTTACTACTCGTGTTGCTCTAAGTTCATCAAGTGCTGCTCCCCTTCTCTCATTCACTCTCTCTCGCTCACAATTGCCGACTTATTCAGTCCGTGTATTGCAACTCAGAAGCACTTTTCTCACTTGACTGGTTTAATACATCTCTTCAGATATTTGTTGGTCTCAACTAACTTTGGCACAAGGTCAGATTCGTAGAGCATCCAGTAAAGAATGAACTCATTTTGCAATGATAGATAACTAACCCCCATTCTCTCCAAAGTCATCTATTTTGTTTATTCATGTAGAAAGATTGCTAATACTTACAAACCAATCAATAAAATTGAATGAGTTGCATTGATTTTATGATATTAAGATTTGTTTGCACTTCTGTAAAGCCAGCTGACAAGGTAACGGTAACTATACTTGCTTTTCATGTTCAAGTTTGTCTTTTAAAATAGCCTTCATATGTGCATGCATGATAAGAGTTACCACACACACACATATCATCCACAGAAAACTGTTTCATCATTTCATGATTCATCAGTGTGGTTAGACACATTAAGTACAACAGAGATTTGAATCTCTGACAGAAATCACTACTAATTGTAACAGTCGGACATTCTACCTCAAGCCTGCTGCTATTAGTGTAAGAAATTATATTACTTTAAATGAATTCAAACTTTATTTGTTATATATATATATATATATATATATATATATATATATAATTTTATGGAATAGTAGGTATATTAAACAACTTTAATATACAAATTGCTCCTTTTATAAATTGCCTTAAAACACTATTGCATGAAAAAAAGACATGTCGGCTTTTAACTAAAGGAATTGATATTTGTGCTGAAATTGTTTTGCTAATGTGTTGCAATCTTCTCTATTAGAATTTAATATTTCAGTTATTTCAAATTAACTCTTAAAAAATGGGATGTGTGTGTGTGTAACTTATGGTGTAGCTGCATATAAAGGCAATTTTAAATTGTGTACTGTTCAAAAACTTTTCAATTTTTCTTCTGTTCATCCTAATAAAGTTTAACTAAAAACTTGATTAACTTCCTGTGACTGTGTGATATTTATTTCAACAATTCTAAAATAATTGAATTTGCTATGGAACACTAAATTTGTATTCTGTGTATGATGATTGCGGTTTTGTTCTTTAAATCTTCAGTATTTGACTGAAAACTCATGTGGTAGGTTATGGATTAATATTTGGTTTTGTTAAATTGATAATAATTTTCTTTTCCATCCTGGATCCTGTAGGATCATCAGTTTTATAAATTAGTCATTTTCTCTGTAAATGTGAATATTTTGACTTGAGTATACGAGGGGCGTGCAATAAGTAATGCCTCTGGCCCACTTCCCATAGCAGTAGGGACACGAAACTTAGCACAGTTATTAGTCTTTTTCTACATAGGAACCACCCAGAGTTATGCATTTCTCCCATCGTTTGATGCAGCTCTGGAGACCGTTTTTGTAGAACACCCCAGGTTGGTCCTACAACCATGATATGACTTCAGAAATCAAGTCTGCATCATCTGGGAAACGCTTTCCCTTCAAAAACAACTTCATGGCTGGGAAGAGGTGAAAGTCAGAGGGTGCAAGGTCAGGAGAGTAGGGAGGATGGGAGAGGATTTCATAACCACACGTCCGTGCTTCTGATCTGGTGACATGCGAGTTGTGGACCGGAGCATTGTCCTGCAGGAGGAAGGTACCTTTGCTGATCTTGCCTCGCCTCTTGATTTTGATAGCTTCTTTTAATTTCCTTAAAAGTGAAGCATAATAGGCTCCTGTAATTGTGGTACCCTTTGCTAGAAAATCTGTCATCACTACTCCGTCCTGGTCCCAGAAGACTGTGAGCATGACCTTGCCAACGGAGGGCTGCACCCTTGCCTTCTTTGGAGGTGGTGAATCCAAGTGCTTCCACTGCATTGACTGGACTTTGGTCTCTGGATCATAGTGATGGATCCAGGTTTCATCCCGTGTAATCAGTCTTTTGAAAAACTTTGACTCATCTTCTTGGCACATCTCCAAATTCATCCTCGAGCACTCAACGCGTTCTCGCTTCTGGAATGGTGTGAGCAACCTGGGAATCCATCTGGCAGACACCTTATGCATATGCAAATGGTCATGATTAATAGTTTCTACAGACCCTGTACTAATCTTGACATCTTGGGCTATTTGGCGAATAGTAATGCGCCGATCTTCCAAAATGGCAGCCGCAACTTGACGGACAGATGCCTCATCAATGGCAGAAGTGGGTGGGGAGGGGCGACCAAGTCTGGGAGCTGTTTCCACAGACTTCTGGCCATGTTTGAATTCACGATGCCAGCGTTTTACAAGGTCATATGATGGGGCATTATCACCATAAGTTTCTTTCATTTCATCAAAAGTCTCCTGTGGTGTGCGTCCTTTCAAATACAAAAACCGGATCACTGCTCGACATTCAACAAGCTCCATTTCACACCTGACTCAGTTCAAACACCTGTAAAACAGAAACCACAATTAGTTCAGAGCTGTAATTTGCCACATAATCCGTAGAGATATAAATCATTGCACATGCAAAATTTCAGCTAGATCAGACAACTGGAAGTGGGTCAGGGGCATTACTTATTGCACACCCCTTGTATATCAGTTAATACTTTGTTTTTTTATAGATTGATGTGGTTCTCAGTTGATTTTCTGTGTCCGATATATACTCAAGAGTCAAAACGATAAGAATAGTAATGAGACACTTGTTTTCTGCTACAGATTATTCATTGGTTCATCTTTACACTTATATGCATCATTTAAAAGCTGGTATTCAACACTTAAGAATGCATTTTTGATTAACTTTGTGGCCTCCCATTAAATTTGTCAACTTTTATAAAAACAATTTGAAAGCAAGTTTATAGAACAAAATATTGCCTTTAGCATGGAAAGGGACTAAAAATGTCCTAAGATGTACAAGTTGTTTCTGAGTTTACTCATTTCTTAGAGTGCAAGCCCAAAGATCTGTTCATCCTCGAACTGGATGGGCATGCTCACTGTTTCAGGCCATGTTCTAAATTGAATTTAGGAAAGGATTATTACATGACCAAAATTAATACCAAAATGCTTACTCATAAAGGAGTTGGGGGAGGGGGGAGGCTTTTGAAACAAATGAGAAATGTTTATAGAGTTTTGCTTCGCCTAATTTGATCTTGTCAGAAGCCGTGACTTTGCAGTTTTACTTAATTTGTGGACCAGCAATTCTCAAATTTCTCTTCTGTCTTTTGTCTGACCAGATATTTAGCCACCAAGCTTTTGGTCAATTTTGAGAATGTGGTGTTCGCATGTGTGGTAATGATTCTTAACGCAAACTGAATCGGTGAACTGATTGTATTATTTGGATTGTTTGGACTATTGTTCACATCTTATTTATTTTTTCCACAATGTTTCAACCGATGTAACCTTTGACCGTCTTCAGATGCATTCACACTGGATATTACTGAAGATGGTTGGAGGTCACATTGGCCGAAGCATGGAAAAAACAACCAAGATGAGAACAATAGTCCAAATAGTACAAAAATATCAATCATCTCAAAAAAATATACAAACATCAGTAAATTGATTGTGTATTATGTTGAGCATCTGTTTCTATTAGATGTTCCAATAATAGTACGTACAGTCCAAGAACTTCCTAGTATTACTTTGTGTATGAATCTCTATTTTAAAGGTGTTTTATTTTTTCATAACCTAGTTTCATCCATTTTTATTTTTAAGGATCTTCTAGAATTGGGTTTCCCTTAAAATTGAATGCATGACTTCATAAAAGTGGATAATATTGTTGCTTTTATTGCACGTTTTTGCTACGTGCGTTTCAGTACATATACAGAGGCCAGTGTTCTTTTTGTTATTCTGGTTATAAATATTTGTTTATGCATACCTTTCACATGTTTACAATTGCTTTTCTGTTTTCAAATGTTGTTTTGTTTTTTTACTTGTACTGGTTCTTTTAAAAAAAAACATCTTCAGCTTTCAACCTTATTTTTCTTTCCAAGTTTAATATCCACTGCTTTTTTTTTTACCTTGTCAATGTGCATGTTCTTTCACAGCTAAACATCTCGTAACTTAACCCATTATATCTGATCATTGTTATCATTACGAAAGGATTTCACACTCTTTAATTTTTAACTCGTTTTTGTTAATGATTAATATTTAACTCCCAAGCCAGACAAAGCCAGTTTCATGTGCTTGATGGCATGATGGGTTAATTTGATTCCGTATGATTACGCATGAAGAACTATGTATATGCCCATGATCACTCTGTCTGCTTTTAATGGTCGTGAGCATATATACAGTCCGTTGGATATCTGAGGGGATTTTTATTGCCTTTTTTCTTGTTATATTCTTGGTTTTTCTTTTTGACATTGTACATGTGTCGATATTTTTGTATTCTGGTTGAATCAATATTTTGATTTACAATGTTATAAACATGTCTATGATATGCATTTTATACCTGGTATGTTGCTTCTAAATAAAGGAAGAAATAAGATACTTGTTTGAAATGGCAAATCTTGGCACAAGGCCAAAATCATGGAGCATCCAAGAAGGAAAAAAAAATCTTAGGCAATGGCCTTTTGCCAGGAATAGCATTCAACAAATCTTTGTTCTGAAGTAAGAATACAAAATAAAGCTTACAAGTTTAATTTTTAAATAAATTTTTTTGTATGCTAAAATAAGGTTATATTCAAAAAAGTTTCTTTCCTAGAACTGCCCACCTATTGAACTCTGTACCGCAGGCCTGTTTTCCAGCTGACTACAACACGCTCATCTTCAAGTCCAATGTAAAGAAGTTTTTGATGAACCGTCCTCTTAAATAATCAAATTCTACCCGATTTCTACTACTATCGATCACTACACTTTTATTTCACTGTCTCATCAACCTTTATCCTCGAGTGGCCTTCAGGCCTTGATGAGTGGTGACTTCCTTCTACAAAGAAACATTTTGAAAGGGCTAAAACCAAATGAACTCCTTACAAAATTTACCACTATAAAAGTAAATCTGAAATTAGAAAGTCGAAAAGGTAGAGAAAAGATATTCTGATTACAGAACAAAAAATAGGTACTCATAGTAATTTATGGTTCAACCAATTTAAAAAATTAGATATGGTGCAAGTCTCAACATTCATTAGCGATTTGCTCAACTTAAGGAGTCAAGTACTCCTTACTAAAGAAGTATATGGTAAGCAATAAAACCTTGTCTTTTTTAGTCTATATGTTTTTTCTAATTTACTTTATAGTCATAGATTTTGTAAGCAGTTGATTTGGTTTTTACTAGTAATGAGATAATTCCAATATTTTTCCTGATTCTAATACAATTACCAATCGTGTTATGTAGTGGTCTCCTGCACCAGTAAATAGAAATTATGTTAACTTGTATGAATTTTGGAAGAGTTACATAAAATGCATGTTAGGACGATCTGATGCCAAATGGAAATAGGCATAATGCACATGGCGTGATGAAGGCGAGAATGGTCTAGGATTTAACTATCTTTTAGAAGAAATTAGTTTTAGCCTCATTTTGGTCTCTCCCCTCATGAATGAATTTTTCTCTCCAATAAACCTTTGAAATTGCAACAAGTCTCCATTGTGTTTCCATATGTGAAATGTAAAAAAGATTTTTATTGATTTGCTTCTTGATCGCTCACCAGTGATAATACACGTGCACAAGTACATATTTCTGTGAAAAGACTATGCGCTTCTCATTGTTTAACGTTTTACTGTTTATGAAAATGTTACATTTTAAAATCTATGAGTGTTTAGGTGTAGATTCTTTGGGGTTTTTGGATTACCCTAAAAACCCATCTAATGTGTGCATATATTTTCGCATACATAGAAATAATGTTTGGGGGTGATCTATAGATTTTAGTTTTACTGGTAGTTTAAAATCAATAAATGTTTATTCACCCCAAACAAGGCTCAGTTCTATTTAGATGTAAGTGGCAGCTATTTTGGAATATTATGTAGAAGGTTGATCAACGAGATATCTGTTCACATTACATTTAAACTTACACATGTCAGTACAGTCAGGGAAGCAGGAAATGGAGAGGGAATTCCAAAGTCTAGCAGTTCAAAGGAAGAACTATTAATTTATGATTAGGACACTTCTGCAGTATACAGATGGCGGCCATTTCTTTTTTTTTTTTTTTTTTTTTTCATGTTTCACTAAACTGTCGTCAGGTGGCACTTCTTGGTCAAAGATAAGATAACTCATACTTTTTGTGAAATTCTTCAGAAACTTAAAAAAAAATCCAATGTTGCTTTGATTTAAAAAAAAAAAAAAAAAAAAAAAAAAGACTAAAATTGTGTTTACATTAAAATAAATAGCGGACCTGAATGAGTATCAACCCCACCCTCCCATATATTAGTGTCCAATCAATAATAATCCACTGAAAAAATTGCAAGAAAACGAAAGCCATTCTTAACATGGGGAAGATCCGCCAAATAACCTAGTAATATTTTTATCTTGCATTTTTTTTTTCTTTGATTTGAAAAATGTTTAATTTAAATTAATTTGTTGTTGACCCTCTCAATGTTGCTTTAATACGAAAAATGTTTCATTTAAATTAATTTGTTTGAAAATTTTGTTGACCCTTCAATATTGCTTTAAATTAATTTGTTCAATAACAAAACAATTTCACTTTAAAAAAGTCCAATGTTGCTTTCCTTACAAAATTGTTTTATTAAAATTATATTTTCTTACACAAACTTTTCAATAAATGTTTTTACAAATATATATTAATACATTTTTATACAATAAATGTTTTGGTTTTCAAATATTTTGTGTTCAGAAAAAAAATTTGCTGTGGTATTTGACCAAGAAGAAATTGGAGTTATCACCCCCCTAACAATGGCTGCCGTCTGTATACTGCAGAAGTGCCATCATTAGTTCTAGCAATAAGAAAATTAAGTTAAAAGCAATGAAAGAATCATTTCGGAATTGGAAATTAGGCACAAATTTTTCTAATATTGATTCTGATACAGCAAAAACTTTTTAAAAAATTTGATATTTCTAATTTCAATCGTTTTGACCCTTTGAAAATGCAACTTAAGAAAAACGAATCCGATTCTATTGACAGATACGATCACATTTCTAATCATTTTTATAGTTTTCTCAGGAATTGTGTTGATCCCGTCCTATGATTTTGAAAACTTTCCATGGAAATGAGAATCTGTTAATGCGAGATTTGCGGGATATTTTTTTAGATTTTGTATCTCTTGTACAGCATGATATTTGTACGAAATATGGTTTAGTAATCTATAGTTATGAAATTAAGCATTTATGAACAAGTTTTCCAAATCATTTGAACAGATTAACATCTACTTCAAGATAAGCAGTCAGAAATTCTTAAATTTTAATTTTCTCAACATGATTTTCAAAAACTTATTGACAACTGGAAAGGATTCAAAGAGAAGATTTGGACGATGTTAAAGATGGTAGAATTTTGGCTTTGTTTTATTGCATTTTTAATTCGGATTTTTATTTTTAATAAGTTCTGTTCCGTTCTATCTCCTCTGGGATCCTCCGACACCTGCGTCGTATCAGTTAAGATAAAAATGAAATATAATAAATCTACAGACGTACCTCTCCACCGTACGGTATACCGATACTCTATGGCAGACTGGGATAGCTTCTGTACATTCATATCTGATCTACCTCTCCATTCAATGTTTAAAAAGGATGTGTCCTCTATAGTATCAGACCTGACCGAATGGTTACTTGTAGGCATAGACCAATTCATACCATCCAAAAAATTCCAACAAAAACCTAACAGCCAGCCATGGTTCTCCCCTGAATGTGCTGCTGCCATCGCACACAGAAGTCACTTTTTCTGTAGCTACCAACATAATAGATGCACTGAGACTAAAGCTGCTTTCAGGACTGCCAGCAACCACTGTAAAAGAGTAATAAAAAATGCAAGAGAACTATATGCTCAATCCGTTAAATCCAAGGTAGCTGAGCAGCGACTTGGTTCCCACCAGTTCTGGCAAATAGCAAATAGGATCCTGAATAGAAACGTGCGTTCTATCCCAACCATTATCAATGGACCAGAGGTCATCTCAACAGCATCCGACAAGGCCAAACTATTTGCCAAAAATTTCGCGGCAAAATCTACCCTGTGTGACAAAGGCCATCAACTCCCCATATTCCCTCCTATAACAGACAACATGCTATGCAACATACAAATATCTGTGCATGAGGTCGCCAAGCTAATCAAGAACCCTGACTCCAGTAAAGCAACTGATCCCGACGGTATTCCAATTATGGTGTTAATAAAATTACAACCAGAACTTGCCCCCATACTTATGAAACTGTTTAAGCGTTGCCTAAAGGAGAAGTGCTTCCCAACACCCTGGAAAACCTCATCAGTATGCCCTGTATTTAATTCAGGTGATAAGTTATCCCCCTCTCAGTACAGACCAATAAGTCTCCTGTGTGTCATGAGTAAGTTGCTGGAATCCACAATAAATAGAGAAGTAGTTAACCACCTCAGCAGAAATAACCTTCTTACAGACACACAATATGGTTTTCGTTCTGCTAGATCTACAGCAGATGTGCTAATGGTTATATCTCATAGGATTAGTGAATCTTTTGACAAAGGCTTCCTCTCTAGGGCAATTGCTCTCGACATATCAAAGGCCTTCGATAAGGTTTGGCATAAAGGCCTACTACACAAGATTTCCAGCTACGGTATAACTGGAAATGTTTTCTCAATCATTAAGTCATTTCTCTCAGATAGGCTCATAAGAGTAGTGGTTGATGGGCAGAAATCAGAGGCCCACAGTATTAATACTGGAGTCCCTCAGGGGTCCATACTGGGCCCAACTCTCTTCCTGATCTACATCAATGATCTCCCAAAACACATACTAAAATCATTCGTTGACATCTATGCTGATGACACGACCATCTATGGCAACACATCAAAGGGCGTAAATGATGATGTTCTCTCTGATTCTCTCTCCTCTGATCTTGAGCGCGTGGTACAGTGGGAAAAGAGGTGGCTGGTTACCTTTAATGCATCTAAGACCAAGCTCCTATCTCTACATCATAAACGCTCTGATCCCCATCTGGCATTAATTGAAATGGATGGCTCTCGTATAGTGGAGGCCCCAGGTTTTGATAAGCTCCTGGGTTTGACCTTTACACCTGATCTTAAATGGAACACATACATCAAGTCTGTGGCCAAAGTCACTGGGAAAATGGTGGGATCCTTCTACCGCTCCAGAAGATATCTCACTAATGATGCAATTCTCTATCTATATAAGAGCCAAGTACGTCCAAAGATGGAGTACTGCTGCCACATCTGGGCGGGAGCTGCTAAAAAGAGCCTATCCTGCCTTGACAGAGTACAAAATAGACTTTGTGGCTTGGTGGGGGATGCCCTTTTCTCTACCCTGCAACCTCTTTCCCCACGAGGCGTTTTGGCAAGGATGCACGGTGCTGTACAATGCCCTGTTCGTATTTGAACCAGGGAAACGATCGTCTGGAGATCTGAGCATGGCACATTCTCCACAGACCTCCCACAACCGTGCCTATTTTATCCCTGACTCCTTATCCCAAGCGCCTTACTTGGTTGATACAGGAGCAGCTTGCAGCATTTGGCCACTAAAACTCCTCACTGAGAAGCCCCACGTACAGTAAAATTTCTCGTTCCCTTGACTTGGAATTACGTAGAGACTTTAGGTGGGTTTTTACGATGGCTGATTTGCCCTATTCCATTATAGGCATGAACTTTCTGCATCACTTCAACCTATTAGTTGACATACGCAGACAACAGCTGATAGATGCTAATACGGAACTCTCCGTCACGGGTTCAAAATCGAACTTCACATCTATCGGCCCTGTATTTTTCATCGCTTCTGCCAATGATCCATGTCCTACATTATTAAACTCCTACCCGGAGTTAACTAACTTGAATTTTGTTGTGAGTGAACCACCTCACTCAACGGCTCACCATATTGAGACCACAGGTGCTCCTGTATTCTCACGACCTCGACGCCTCCCTGCTGACAAACTTAAAGCAGCGAAGGCAGAGTTCAACCATATGCTGCAACTGGGAATCATACGCTCCTCGTCCAGTCCATGGGTTTCTTCTTTGCATATGGTCCTGAAACGTTCCAGAGATGGGCGTTCGACTGGGGACTACCGACGATTGAATGCCACTACGGTACCCGATCGTTATCCAATCCCACGCATACAGGACTTTGCTTCTTCACTGCACGGTTGTAAGACCTTCTCCAAACTAGATTTGGTTAAGGCATACCATCAGATTCCAGTGAATTCAGCCGACATCCCGAAAACTGCTGTAACAACTCCGTTTGGAGCGTTTGAATTTTTAACTATGCCTTTTGGTTTGCGAAACGCAGCTAGTACCTTTCAACGCTTCATGGACGAGGTAGTGTGTGATTTAAACTTCGTCTATAACTACATAGACAACATTCTAGTGGTAAGTGCCTCACCCGAGGAACATGTCACTCACCTCCGCCTACTGTTCGAACGGTTTCAATAGTACCAGGTGAGAATTAACCTTGAAAATTTGTTTTTGGGGCTTCAGAGTTAGTTTTCCTGGACCACATCATCAGCCCAGAGGGTACATCTCCCTTACCTGAAAAGGTTAAGGCTCTACAAGACCTTAAACCACCCACTTCACTTCGCCAAATAAGGCACTTCCTCGGCCTGCTTCATCCCACACTGTGCGGATCTCTTGTATCCTCTTTCTGACTTATTACGTAACAGGAAGAAGAAAAATGAGCAGATTTCGTTGAATGATATTCAGCTGAAAGCCTTTAAAGAAGTGAAGGAGAAACTAGCAACACATACATTACTTGCACATCCTGTGCCTGATGCCCAGTTTTTACTGGTTGTGGATGCATTGGGCACAGCTGTAGGTGCAGTGTTGCAACAATAGCACCAACAACAACTACAACCCCTTGCATATTTTTCGAGGCAGCTGGAACCGGCAGAACAACATTACAGCACGTTTGACCGCCAACTCCTAGTTATGTACCTCCAGTGAAACACTTTCAGCATTCACTCGAGGGCCGACAATTTGTGATCTACACTGATCACCGTCCGCTTACATTCACACTGCGTGCTAAACCGGACAAATATTCACCTCGCGAAACTCGTCACTTGGATTCGGACACGCAGATCATATGTGATACTTCAACAGATTCACCTAGACTGTTTGTTCCCATGACTCATCATAGAGCTGTCCTTGACACACTACACAATCTGGCACACCCCGGATGCAAAGCCACAGTGAAGCTGATTATAGCTAGATTTTTATGGCCTAATATGAGGCGTGACACATTCCTGCGTTTCCTGTCAGACATCAAAGGTGCACAACCATATTCGTGCACCCCTGGGAACATTCAGCACCCCAGATGCTCGGTTCAGCCATGTTCACATCGATCTGGTTGGACCATGGCCAGTCAGCCAGGGATATACTTATCTCCTGACCTGCGTAGATGATTTCACACGGCCTGAAACTATTCCCCTAAAGGACATTTCGGCTGAATCTGTAGCGCGAGCCCTTATATCGGGCTGGATATCATGCTATGGAGTCCCCACAACAATTACCACAGACCGTGGAGCCCAGTTTGAATTCCACCTGTTCCAGGAACTTTCCAGATCAAACGTATTCGAACAACAAGCTATCACCCAGCTTCGAACGGGATGATAGAACGCTTCCATCGACAATTGAAAGCTTTCTTATGCACTTACCCTGACCAACAGCGATCGAGTGAATACATACCTGTTGTCCTTCTTGGCTGTCGTGCAGCTATCAAAGAGGACCTTGGATACTCTCCAGCCGAACTTGTCTGTGGAGTACCTCTATCACTGCCAGGTCAGATGCTGATCCCGATAGAACGAGGATTGTCAGATCTAGCTCTCACCCATGAAACCTAGGGAACAGACTATAAAATCTTCGGTCCCCAAAGACATTTCTTCATTGACACACATATTTTTTAGAAAAGACTGTGAAAGCCCCTCTAACACTGCCTTATACTGGTCCTTATCGCGTGTTATCACGCACTTCTAAACTTTTCACCCTGGATATTAGGAGCAAAAAAGAAACAGCATCTGTTGACAGAGTGAAAAGAGCTTTTCTTGGTCAGAAACACAAGACACACATATCCCACCTACATTCACACAGCATACACCTGAAGTGAATACTGAAAATGAAAACTATGTCACTACTACACATAGTGGCCGCCGTATACATTGGCCAAAAAAATTATGCAAAACTTTGTTTATTTAAGCCCCTGTTAATTCGGTTTTAAAAAAAAAAAACTTTCTATTCTCATTACCCCTTTATATATTCTTTCTTTGGCAACATAAACTTCCAGACATTACGTTGCCTTGTGTTCTGTATTTTTCTAAAGACTGCTACTTTTTTATTTTTCTTCATCGGCTTTTCACCTAAGCAGGGGGTGATGTAGCAGTTAACAAACTATTTACTATAAGCGGATCAATGCCTGGTGCCAAAATGATTCGGCCGCACTGACCAATCCGTTGGCAGGGTGCATTGATTTGAGCTGTCCCCATAAGGACTATTTTTAGCCCTTTGGGATCTCAGCTGTGATCGCCAGAGAGACGCCAGCAAGCGACCTATACAGACCTCTCTCACTTACCCCTCCCACTGCTACTTGTTGACGACTGCAGTCTGATGGCAGACGACACCTTCAAACAGACATTTACACTTTTTTTCTCTCCAGTTTGAGATACAATCTCGCCTTTTTAAAATAAACCCTTTATTATTGTTTTGTTAAAAACAATGTTGTTTGGTCTTGTGTTTATTTAAGTAATTATTAGGAGAGAAATGCACAACATTTCCCTCCTATAAAACCAAAACGTAGATTCCATGAACAAAGCTTCTTTCTTAGAAGTGCACGCCTGTGGAACTCTGTTCCGTCTACTTGTTTCCCACCTAACTACAACCTGGATGTCTTCAAGTCCAACATAAACAAATTCCTGATGAACTGCCTCCTTAAGTAAGACACTTTATCAAATCTCAACACTAACGTACTGTACACGCAATAACCCTTATCCCCAAGTGGCTTCCAGGCCTTGATAAGTGGCGACCACCTTGTAAAAAAAAAAAAAAAAAAAAAAAAAAAAAATGAAAGGTTAAACACATTATCAATATCGTTAGAAATTATTTCAATAGTCCCAAACAATTTTTGATTTAATTATGCATCGTAAGTAGTTCTTTCCCAATTATATAATCTTCCGAGCAAAAAAAAATGTGATTGGATGGGGCATATTTCTCATTATCAACATTTCCTGAATTTATTTGGCCTCTTTGTTCACATCGTTTAAAAGTATCGATATAAAACTTTTTAACCAAATCGTTTTTGTTCTTTATTTTTAAATTTTTATGGAAGTGCAACCGATTATCTCTCTTTTTTTCTCACTCCCAAGTCTTAGGAAATGTTTCTTCACTTTGGAAGATTATATTGATAGATTTTAAGAATTCCTCTCTAAGTTATTTTTTTGTTTATTTTTATGCTTTTAGATAAAGTTTGTAGTACAAATTGTTTAACTGTTAACATTTTAACTAATTTGATGAATGTGATTTTCTGTTTTCTTATCAACACAAAAAATGCACATAGTCTTTGAAGGTTCAAGAATTTAGGAGCCAAAACCTCATTTTGAGTCATTTAAAGGTTTAGAATCCTTTTTTTCCTTTCCATTATCTCAGCTAAATAAAGAAAATAAAAAAATTTATTCCAAGATGATCTCATTAGTTTCTTGATAAATTTCATAGAACAGGAAAACCATATCTTTTTATATATATATATATATATATATATATATATATATATATATATATATAAATTCGTATTATTGTCTGTTTGTTCACAATTTGATTACTATATACAAAACGTGTCTTTAAGCTTTCATTTATTTCTATATATAGTATGATAGTTGCAAAAATATACAATTAAGAGATCACCTTATTTTACTAAACAGCGATATCTTAATGTTTTTAGCAAGAGAATTATTTTAAGTATTCTATTTAAAATTGATATTTAATAAATTTTAAACAACAATTATATTGATAATATATTTGATTTAATTTATTTTGGAATTTAATATTTCCAACAGCGACCAACTTGGCCGGGCCCTGCGGGGCTTGGCAACAAAGTGTAGTATCTGTTCTGACAGATACTGCAAGCAAAGACCATTGCCCCTGTGGCAATGAGTTTCTGGTTCATGTAGGGGCAACCCTATATACCAAAAGACTCTCGCTATCCAGCTCCCATTTCCCACCTCTCGGGAGCTGGTCCCCCATCCCCCTTCTCCTCCCCCCTCTCCACATTAAAAAATGACTTTATGCCTAATTTATTATTGTGGGGAAGCAAATAAATACAGACCTATTTTTTTTTTTTTTCTTAGAGTTATTTGCCCCTAGATGCTATGCATAAAAAAAAACAAACGTTCACCAAACATCATTTGGTAATTTCATTAAGTTTCTAGCTGGAAAAATAATTCCGTGTAGATAGAAAAATGTTTGGCTTTTATTTATTTATTTTTTTAAATATTCAAACAAAAAAAAAAACCACTTACGAAAAAAACTGAAAAGATTTCATTTGTTTGTTTTATTTTATTCCTTAAACGGCAATACAGAAATCGGTAATTTTTTACCATGTAATCCAGCGTTGTTTAATGCCTAAAAAAAAATGAAGATCCACTGCACCCCCCTCTAAATTCCACAATTTACTTTTTTTTCCTCTTTTTTTTCGTTAATTTCATTGATTACAAACTTAATTTTCTAATTAAAAAGGTAACTTTACATGACGTGACCCAGCAGCGTTTAACCTCTAAAAAATGGAGATCTACTTTTTTTCAACCTAATACATTGAAACAGCCTTTATAAATATTATGAGAGAAGAAATTTTGAAAAAAAAAAAAATAGTAACATGTTAGTGAGGGGATTACTTTTCTACATAAATTTAACGTAAAATGAGCACCCACTTTTTGGCCACCAAGCGTTTAATGAGACATGTCACTTTTAGCATTTTTTCAAGTTTGGTGATTGAGGGGGATGGCAAAATCTAACGAATACAATTTTTTTTCTGGTGGGTGGAGGGGATTATATTGGAAACATAAAATAACAATAAATTTAATTATTTTTTATGAGACCATTCTCTACTTTCACCTAACAATTTAATAAAACAAACCCTAAAATATGACAAATTCAATTTTTTTTTTTTTGGGGGGGGTTACATTAGAAACATAAAACGACAAATAAAAAGCAAATCGACCCCCCCCCCCAAAAAAAAGCAAATTTCCTTTATTTACAAAAAATGTAAAAAAAAGTGCCCATACAAAAAATAAAGGTAAATATGTAGTTTAGCGGCGTAAATTATTTGACAGAGAAAAAAATTATAAAAACTATTTTTATATAAAACATTATTAGACCCAAAGGCTGAAATAAAAAAAAATTCATTTTTGTTTTTTTTTATCATTTTTTTATTAGACTAAATGTGCACGCTTTACATATTTAAAATTTGGCCTTTTTTAGGCTCTTTCATTACAAAAAAAATATATGGCGGCCAAAAACATAGTTCATGAAAAAGCTTAAAAGGGCCAATTTGCCAAACCTTAGAAAGGCCAAATTTAAAAAGCAATATAGTGGCGTCGAATAATAAATATAAAAGTGGCGTCGAATAATAAATATAAATGATGAAAAAATAACAAAAATGAAAATTTTTTTCTAGTTTTATTTCAGCCTTTGGGTCTAACAATGTGTTTTATATAAAAATAGTTTTTATAATTTTTTGTCTGTCAAATAATTTACGCCTCTAAACTACACATTTACCAAAATAAAAAATAAATGCACGCATTAATGTTTATAAACGTTATTTTTTACATTCACAAAATCGTAAGTTTTCTTAGCACAGTGATCCCTTCTGCTAAAATATCTGGTGGAGAGAGTATTAGATACTTCTTTTTGGGGGCGATTACATTTACATATTTTTTATTCACTCTTTTATTTTTGAAATTGTTGTGGAAGTATCAACGTTACTCATGATGAAAATGATTAGTATAGCAGGTGTGTTTCAAATGGAACTTCATATCAACCCAGGTAACGCCGGGTACCCATGCTATTTTCTATAGAATCTTTTTTTTTTAATTAGATTTTTATTGTATTTTTTTTTTTTTTTCTTTTTCAGTAAAAGTGATATCTTATGTCTTGTAACATTTATTCTCAAAATAATTTGAACATTGCATGATTACCAATTATTGCAAATATTAAAACAAAATCTGGTGTTTGTGTAGATTAGTGATCTTTTAAACTAACACATTTCAGGTGAAAATATTACGTATTTATGTGTCATGTCAAAATTAGTATAAATTCTGAAAATTACAAAAAATGATCCTGTATGTGCTAGAAGTATTTTAAATAATTAAAAAAACAAAAACAGTCACAATTATGTTCTGAGATCTTGTGTTTACAAATAATAGTATGTATTTAAAATCTAGGATAACTTAGAATTTTGTATTATTTGGATTCATTGGACTATTCTCATCTTGAGTGATTTTCACAGCGTTCCGGTCGATGTAACTCCCGACCTTCTTCAGGTGTATCTTGTCAAACTCTGGAATTTGGACGGAATTTCGAATGGAGACTTTTATTTACCTCATGGGGGTTAGTATGCTCTTGTTCCCACAGCTATGGCTGAATAGAGGTCTTAGGTAATTTGCAATTGTATTTTTTAAAACCTCTATGGCTAATGGAACATGCTAACACCGTGAAATAAATAAAGGGCTCTGTTCAAAATTCTGTCCAAATTCCCAAGTTCGACAGAAACATTCCCAAATTTGATAATATACACCTGGAGAAGGTCAGAGGTTACATTGACCAAAACGTTGTGAAAATCACATTCAAGATGAGAACAGTAGTCCGATGAATCCAAATGATAACAATTAACCAATCCTCATGTCAAAAATTCAGGAAAGTCAGAATTTGTTGCAACTTGCAAAATTATTGATTGCACGTACCTCCACTTAATTTTGCAAACTCTCAATATTAAAACATACAATAAAAACATTAAAACATACAATAAAAATATTAAAACATACAATAAAACGCTATAAAGCATGAAACTTAATTTTTGTTTTTACTTGTAATTATTTTTCTAATGGATCATTTTTGGTAAATTTTTAAATTTATGCTAATTTTGACATGACACATTTGTATATAGTAATGTTTTCACCTGATATGTGTTAGTTTAAATGATCATTAATGTAAACGAGCACAAAAAAATTTTTCTGTAAAATTTTTTGTGCTTAGAATATTTTGAGTTTATGAACCTTTTTATTTTACTGCTTTTTCACCAATTTTCGTGCTCATTTTTTTTTTTTTTTTTTTTTTTTTGCGATGGACTTTTTTCTTTACAGGAATCCACGCATTCCATTATTTTTACATTGAATTTTATATTTAAAATTTTATTCGGCTGAAAAGCTTGAATTTTTTTTTTTTTTTATCTTTCAAAATCAATTTTAATTCCACTAAAATAATCTATTTTATTCTCTTTAAAACTTTATTGGTAAAATGTTGCTATTAGGATTGACTAAGATTTTATAAGATATTTTCATTAATTTTAAAATTTTATGCATTTTATTGGAGACTTGTTTAATAGTAAGAAATTGAAATAATTTGCGATTGAAGAGTTTTGGTTTCACATACTCCTAGGATATTTGGGGTTTTAAGTGAAATAATGATTTCGACGTTGTCAAAATTTGTTCTAAAATAAAATTATTTTTTGTTGAAATTATTAAGTTGATTTTAAAATACAAGAAATTTAAAAAGAGGATAAAGTTGTTATTTATGAAACGCAAAAACAATCCTTCCAAATATGTACACTGTCTTTTTCTTCTTTTTTTAATAATTTTTTCACATAAATCAGATGCTTTTTTTTCAAAATACACTTTATAAAGAAAACGAAAAACAGGACACATATATATGCTACACGAATGGATGTTGTACTATTGTCTGTGCGTTTTGTATAACATTTAAGTTGTCAACAATATTGAAGATGGGGAATGTCAATGTATGTTTTGGAAAATCAGTGTGAAAATGTGTGCTTTTTTATGAAAAGCATTTATGGATCTAATGATTCGTAAATACTCTGTCTCTAAAATCCATTGTTATTTTCAAGTCAATAATATTTTATTAACAACTAATCAATATGCATGAATTTGTGGCATCATTTATGTTTTTCTTTTTTTTATTTTCATCAATAAATTAAAACTATTTAACTTTGCTATTTTTCATTTGATACAAATTCAATTTGATTTTCTAAGTAAATTTACTTTATTTAGAAATATATTGCAATTGCTCAAGTTTTTTATATTAAAATTATAATGGGTGTATATGTGTGTATATATATATATATATATTCCACATTTAACTATTTATATTTAATAGCTTTTGAATCATGTTATTTCAAGTTTAAATGTTTATTCATTTTATGCAAAACTGATTTTAATTGTAAGAACATGCATTATTTTTTATTTAGCGAGTATACATAGACTGAATTTGAAAATAGATTATAAACACTGCAAAAGAGTCATATTTGGATTCATCGGACTACTGTTATCTTGAGTGCTATTTTCACAACATTTTGGTCAATGTAACCTTCGATCTTCTTCAGGTGTATCTTGTCAAACTCAAGAATATTTATGTTGAACTCGGGAATTCAGACAGAATTTGAACAGAACATTTCATTTACTTTGTGGGGGTAGCATGCTCGTGTTCTGTCAGCCATGATTGGATAGAGGTTCTAAGTAAGTCACAGTTGTATTTTTCATGGCATAGTGATTAGAGTACTTGGAAAAATCAATTTTAAAAGTGACCTTCTTCTGAAAGTTGAATTTTCAGTGTGGACGAACGAAAGATACAATTACAAATTACTTAGGACCTCTATCCAATCATGGCTGACGGAATAAGAGAATGCTACTCCACTGAAGTAAATAAAGGGTTCCATTCTAAATTCCTGAGTTCGATAAGATACAGCTGAAGAAGGTCGGAGGTTACATTGACCGACTGAAATGTGAAAATCACACTCAAGATGAGAACTGTAGTCTGATGAATCTAAATAATACGAATAAGCAAAAATCCTCATCCCCAAAATTCCAAAACGTCACTTCAGATGTTTATTGTTTGAGGAGTTTTTAGATGAGTATTAATTATTTATATCATTTGGATGAGTATTATTTATATCATTTCGACTACTATTCTCATCTGGAGTGTTATTCTCACAAAGTTTGAGTTGATGTAACCGTTGACTTTTTTAAGATGTATCTTGGTAAACTTGAAAGATCCCAGATTTTAACAAGATATACCTGAAGAAGGTCGGAAGTTTCATTGACTGAAACATTGCGAAAATAACACTCAAGGTGACAACTATTGTTTGAATAATAGAAATATATTTTTATTGCCTGATGATTTGTATTTAGATAATTGCTATAAAACTTGTAAGAACAAATTCTAGATATTAAATAACTTGTAGTTTGTCAAGAAATTGCTTCATGTTGAAGTTTTTTAAAATTTTTTTCTTCCCAGTTTATTATTTGACAAGAATAGTTAATGTTTTTTTTTTTTTTTGTTTCTCCACAGTATCCAAATCAAAGATGATGATGAAAGCAGTATAAAACACAGTATCGTTCAAACGCTTGTGTCTCCACCAGGACCATTACCGTCCACATCGTCTCGCACTCCTGCCAGTCCAGCTAGGAGCAGCTTCAGCCGAAAGTACAGCCTCATCTCTGAAGAATCAGCTGAAGAAGAAAGTGGCTGCGAGGAGATTGACTTTAAGAGTGTTCGTTCTGCGGAAAACTTGATGAATTGCAACAAGCGAGCTTCATCTGTTGAGCATATGTTTTCTTTGGATACATCTGCTGTCCGCCGGCCTCTTCATTCTGTGGCCAGCTCTCCACAACTTCTCAATCAGATCTCGGAAGAACGTGAATCGGATGAAGAGGAAGACGTTCCTCTTCCTGTACTACCAATTTCCCTGTCATCATCCACTTCCTCCAAAGTAACGTCGAGGAATATTTATGGCTGCCGTGCTAATATGGCTTCTCCTGAACTTCTACATAAATACGAACAGCATAAGAAGCGCCGTGCCACTGGCCAACGGGGCACAAGTTGCAGCAGCTCTGATGCCAGTGATACGGACGATACAGACAGCATCGCTCGAAAGGAGAAGTTGAAGCACAAGTTTGCAACACGACGTGACAGCAGTGACCATTCAAGTGACAACGATGGACCAGGTGGAGTTGGTGGGAATTCTGGGGGTAGTCGCTCTGTAGGACAAGGTGGCAGCACTGGAGACAACAAAAGTCCAAATAATAAGTCGAATGACAAAAACCAGCAAGATAATAAATCCTCTGGCAATAAAGATAACAAAGGTTCTGGCGGGAAAAGTTCTAAAGGGACCGATCCAAAAAACAATGATACTTGCAATCATGACTGCGGAGACAGCAGCGGAGACAGCAATCAACCCCAGGACGTGCTTGCCAACTCCAATTCTGGTTGCAGTTCCCGACTAAGTGGAATCAGCATCAATAGCTGCGAGATGAAAATCTCCAATTCTTTGATGTCATCCAACAACAGCTTCTCAAAGCTGTGCATTGAGGACCATCTGTGCTCAGAGCAGCTGGACTGCAAGCGAGCAAAACAAAGGGCCCCTAATGACTTGGACGTGAATTATCTAAATGAACTCAATGCTCAGATCTGGGAGGTGAAATCCCGTGCAAACAATGAGTCTAAAGAAACCTCCAAGACGCCATTGCCAGAGGATGTGTTGTCGATATGCTCGGCAGATTGTAGTCTCCATATTCGAAAAGGCAAGCGATTTGGACGCCGCATCAAAACTGACATCAACCGAAATGGCCTGAAGCCTGGCTTTTGCAAGATGACTGGCTCGTCCAAGTCTAGCAATTCGGTCAAGGTAGAAACAAAATGCTGTTCACTTGTCTAACGTTGTTGTTGTTGTTGCTGCTATTATTAGGATAATATTGACTCATTAAATTATATCTATTAAAAAAAAAAGCTTCCACTTCGACAGTTGATTTCGTATTTGGAGCAGTGGCTTGTGTTTTATTTTTTATTATTGGTAATTGCCCCCACACCACCCTCTTAAAGAATCCTACCATTTCAGCTTCCCACCATCCCTGTCTCTATTCTGACATGACTACCACCATCATCATACCTGTCATCAGCATCATTTTCATCGCTTTTTGAAGCTTGCTAGAAGACAAAAAATGGCAAAACATATTTTATAGTTTTGATCTCTCTCTCTCTCTCTCTCTCTCTATATATATATATATATATATATATATATATATAAGTATGTGGGTTACAGAAGATTAGAAAAACATTCGTACCATTGGTTTAAAATCTCAAACAAACGGAACCAATATCTGGTCGCTTTATCAAGATAAACAAGAGATTGGAGAGTGTCTGACATGGCGATCCGATATTGGTCTTTGTTTTTAATTTGAAACCGGTGGTACTAATGGTTTTATCTGCTCTAACACAAAATATTATACTCTCATTTTGATATTTTCTTTATAATTGAGCACTCTACTTGTGTTCTCTCGCACTAACCACTGTATGTATTGATATATATATATATATATATACTAGCAGGCTGCCTGGCATTGCTGGTCATAAACTATGCATAAATATTTTAATTTGTGCAGATTTTTTATTAAATTCTCTAATTCTCTAATGATTATTATCCAATATATAATAATGATTACAACAGTTAAAAAGAAAATATTAAGTACCATCCGCTAGAATCAAAACCAAAACGTTTTGCACCCCAGCCTTTGTCGTTATCTCCCCAACGTCGTTACCGTCTAAACTAGCAACTTTGAGCTATAAATGTTTTATTTTGCACACATGCAAAAGTAACAGCAGGAGTAATGTTTTATTAGACTTACTCTGCTAAAAACCAAATCGAAAACGTGCCATAGGTCTAAATACCCTATATATCAAATTTGAATTTTGTAGACAAAATATTCAGAGAGTAGGTTGGTAGAGAATTTTAGCACACACACTGACAAGGTCACTTATATATATATATATATATATATATATATATATATATATGTATAATATTTCTGTGTGATAGAACATTTTATTATGCAGAATATAGAAACTATGCATAAATCAAATTCAGCGTAATAGTGAAACTGAACCAATTATCTAATAAGAAAGCATAAAAAATGAATAATTAACACTTGTTTTTCAAAGGAATATGCAAATTAGTTAATCTTCATGATTGAGTATATCAAGAAGTTTGTTTTAATTTTAAATAGAAAAAGTAGGTTTTTAATATCAATGTCAGAACGTGAAAAAACTCAACTTTGTATATATATATATATATATATAAGACAGTTTGTATGTGTGTGAGTTTTCTTATGGACTCCAAAGTGGCTGGGGCGATTTAAAAAAAAAAAAAAAAAAAAAATTACACGAATAGGTTTTGTATTGGAATGCCCCCCCCCCCGATAAATGTCAAAAATCGATAATCAAAAAAATCCGATTAAAGAAGGAACAGTCCAATTTTGACAAAAGTCAACACTCTCATACAGCCTAACATTACAAGTGCATTTAAGAAGTTTTATCACTGCACAAGCAGAAGAGCCCAGCATATTAAATCAATAGTAGGTTTTCTGATAAGATAGGGGTGCATTCGAAATTAATGTTTCTGTTTAGAGTACAATTGAATCATCATACTTGACATCTGCATCTTAAACTTTTGAGCCATTATATAAAAGTAATTTTATGAAATCAACCATAGGTTGTCTATAGTGCAATATATCATGAACTAAGTCACTGTAGGGAGGTATGTACTTCCTCTCAGTGCACCATGATGTGTCCGTGATTAGAGCAGTAGTCAATCAATTTGATTGAAAAATGGGAAATTTCACTGATTTTGATGACAATAAAAATATTGGAAGTGTGGAACATTCGTTGATCATAATTCAAACCCGGGCAATGTCATGTCTACCTACTAGTATATATATATATATATTTATCCCTCTCTCCTTACATTTTTACTTTCTCTAACTTCTCCTCTCCCTCTATTTTTTGAATAGCTGAAGTTCAAAAGATTGTGACAAGCCAGCAAAAGATTTTATTTTTTGAAATAAAAGAAAATTTCAATGAAAATAATTTTAAATATTTCTTCTTTCTCACTTTCTATCTTAACCCTTCTCCTTTTTATCTATATCCTTTTCTTTTTCTCTCTCTCCATCTTTCTCTCTCTTTCTCCATCTCTAATCCTCTTTTCCTTTCCTGCCATGCCCCCTCTTCCACTACCTAAGATTCTCATTGAAATATATCTTTTATTATGATTTAAAATTTGAAGAAACATATTCATTCTGTGACCCTTGCAGTTTTATTTTTTTCTCCCCCCACCCCACACATATACTCTCATAATTTTTATCTGTAGGGTCATTGGTATGTCAATTGCACTAATTGTGATTGCTTCCAAAACAACAATAACACTATTTAAATAGAACATTTTTAACAGCAATTCATGTGTTCCCCCCCCCCTCTCCAGGTCTGCAGACAAACTTTGCTTACTTTATCTTGATTTTTTATTTAAATAAAAATTAGAAAGTAAGGAAAGTTGTTACAAAATTTTTTAAGTTAAAATTAAGTTTTCTATTTATTGTTTTGACCAACCCCCTACCGTTTCCATCTACCCCCCTCCCTTTCCCTATTACTCGGTTTCTGCTTCATCAACATTGATACTTTATGGGTAGTTCCGGGTTTTGTTTTATTGGTGATAAAATATCATCTTGCTTTGTTGGACATTCTTCAATATAAACATTATTATTATTTTATTATTATTATTACAGTTTCCATCTGATTACCAGTTTTAATGTGTTTAGTTTATATTAAAACAAAAAACTGATCATTTGTAAGTACATAAACATACATGATTAATCTGCTCCTAATCCACACACACACACACATTTTATAAATCTAAATATCCAACCTATTTTATTTAGTGAAATGTTTTAAAAGTAGATACAGTGTATTCAATAGAAAGACTATTCTATATATTTATGTATCTGTGTTATATTTCTCTTTAGTCTGTTCTTTTTCTCAGAAATTACTGGGCTGATCTGGCTGAAATTTTGTATGGATCTTATGATTAAGGTGCAGCGAATTATTATATGAGTTATGGCATTTGTTTGATAATTAGTTAGAGATTAAAAGGGATTGGTGATTAATACATAATTGGGCACAAATTTAACCAGATTCAACAATCAGTTTCATATAAAGCACTCATTCTAAATCAATAGGCTGTAATTTTTGTACATTTCCTCTGAAAACCAAATGTATTTTTATCAAATGTTATAAAAACTGTGTGTATGCATATAATATAAAATTTAACTTAAACTCTGTAAAATAGAAATTACAACAACTTATTATTTGACAAGGAATACAAGTTGAAAAGTTAAAATTTTCCTTATTCCATGGAGTTTCAAAGAATTGCTCCTATCATCAGAGGAACATACTTAGCAAAATAATATTCATAAGCAAGCTGTAATTTTGCTGGCTAGCATATAACTAGAAAAGTACAAAATATGAAAAAAGTCATATTTCTATTAAACGCTAATACAGACATAGATAACCTTTTAACCTATACATTTCTGCATTATCAGCTTTATGCAAATATGACATAATTTGTAGATTTCAACTTGTATTCTTTGTCAAATAATAAATTGTTGTAAATCATATTTTACAGAGTTTGAATTGAATTTCCTATATCAATGCTCTATCCTGAATACTAAGCTTTTTCATCTGAATAGGTTTATCCTATAAATATTAGTATTAATTTATATTAATACTGGTATTCCCTTCAAGTTTACAGAATTATTCAATTGAAAATTTTTTTGAATATATATATATTCATATACTGATGTGTAAAAATGTTTTTTACTTGTTCAGAGTTTTGTTCTGCGCATATAATGCAACTCTGATATAAAAGAACAAATGCATGAAACGAAAGAGATAAGTAATCTCCCCCGGATTTAGAATTAAAATAAAGATAAAAAAGAATTACATTCCATTTAATTAGAAAATTAAAGTCATACTATTTCAAAGATACCCCCTCTCCCCAAAAAATAAAAATGAAATTTGTAATGATTAAACACCACATTAACATTTTTAAAGATGAAAAGAAAAAAAAAAAATTGAACAATATTAGAGGACAGCAGAAAAAAAGGTATACTGCAGAATTCACACTGCAAATGATAACAGTGAATTTGAGTCCAATCTGAAGATGATGGGTGTACAACCATAGTAACAGCATAAAAAGCATTTATCTTTTACACACGTGTAGAGAGAGGTATTTTCACGGTTATAAGAGGTGTAGGAAACATAAACACAATGTTATTGTTTATAATTTATTATATTTTATTTTGATATTTCCGGCAGTCGTTCACATTTTGTCAAAAAATGTATATGTAGATAGATATAGATATAGTCTTCCTTTTAAATAGAATGTATTTATTTTTAGAATTTTTCATTATATATATATATATATATATATATATATATATATTACTACAACAATATTTAATCTTAAATTGTAATCTTCTTTCATTTAAAATGTTAAAGTTTGAGAAGAATAAAAAAAATCTATTAGGATAAGGGGTGAAAATGCTCTTTTTTTCACACAATTTAATAAACTGATTCTCATGCTGACCGCCTCCCTCCCATCTCGGCCGTTTTGGTATCAAACTTATGAAATCTATTTTGCTTTATTACAAAATGATGAATTGCAATCATGAATTTTAAGCTCATATTGAGTTGCAATAGGATTCACTGTATAATTTTATTTAGTTTTGCTTTTTTTCTTTCTTTTTTTTTTTTTAATCATTTAATTTTTCAAACTATTTAATTTCCTTAATTGTTTGTTTTAAACTCTAAATTCTTATTTGTTAACTTCAGATCAATATAAAAACATTGTACATCGTTATCTGCGCACACACACACACACACACACACACACACACACACACACACACACACACACACACATATAAAGAAAATAATTTGGATCAAATTGGACAAAAAAAAAATAATTGGAATTTATATATTTCAATATAGATATATTGTGTATATAATATATACAATTTTCAGCCGTTTTGGATGACCGTTTTTGTGATGCATACATGCAAAGAATGTTGATTATGATGACTGTAAGATATACAAATTATTTATTTAAAAACTGTTACATATTTCAAAGATATACCATGGTTTCATTGAGGTGAATTGATCTTTTAAAACCTGTTAAAAATAATCAAATCATCAGTGACTCACAAAAGTAAAACAAATTACATGATTTGATTTTTAACAGTCTTTAACAAGTCTACGTCAACGAAACCATGCTATTGAAAAGATATATCCATTAATCAGTGACTTGATGAAAAAAAAAAAAAACTTTATTCTTACAGAAGCTTTGTACAAAAAAATCAATTTTCTTTTTATTTCAAACAAGTTTTACTTTTTTAAAAGAATAAAAGAATAATCAAACCAACAATAATTTGTACTTTAAAAAAATCTTTTTTAAATAAATAAATGCGCATCTATCGATTTGTTAATATTTAATGATAGTGATCTTCATTTTGTGTTGCCTTTTTTTTTGTTGTTTTTATTTATTCTTTTTTTAATCAATGTCATTGTCTCTAACTACTTGCCTTCCTCATGAGGATAGATAAGTTCTGGAAAATTTAGCTCCCTAAAAAGGGGCATTTTGAATTGGGACAAAAATAAAAATTGCTTCAGTTTGGAAGGATTTCTAGGGTACGTCTTGGGTATATCTGCTTTTATTTACTCTTAAATTTAGTTTTAAAATTTTATTTAAACACCTGTCGTCCCCCACTTCTGTTCTCTACATGAATTAAAAATATACCAACTTATCTGTCAATCAGTATATCAAGTGATTCTTACTTTTATTCATTAAATCGTTCAAAGTGTTTAAGCTATCATATTCACTTTGCTTTCTTTCCTTTGTTCACCCCATTTTTTATAAAACCTAACTTTTATTAGTCAACACTTATAGATCAATATTTTTTGTAATTTAGGAGAGGGCTGATATTCTGTCTGAAAAGAAGGCAATCTTTGCAGTTATATTACTTATCATAGTTGTGTATCTTTTATAATATCTCAAGGCATGTGTTGATATTATATATGAAAGAAAATTGAATTTAGTTTATGTAACTTTTATTTTTATCTTGAATAATATTTCTTATAAAAGAATTTTAAAATTTAAATAACGTCACATCCTGAATATATAAAATGTATAAAAAATATTTGCTAAATACTAGTTTCTCCATTCTTTTGACCAAATGGTTAGTTGTACCTTCTACGAAATGATGGGATTATATTAATGACGGCAGAAAATTAATGATATTAATTTTAAATATATCCAGGCTTTAAAGCTATGTGATGGGGTTGATGTATATATTTTCATTTTACTGGTAATTGAAAATTAACAAACATTTATCATTAGGATCAGCAATGGGAAATTAAATTCATTCTAAACAAAATCAAACAAAAGAATCGTTTTGAGCATTTGAAAATCTGCAGAATTTTTCTGATTTTGATGCCTCTAAAAAGTTTCAATTTTCATGATTCCAATTAATCATCCTTCACACACACACACATACATATATATATATATATATATACACACACACACACACACACATATATATATATATATATATATATATATATATATATACTAGCAGATTTACCAGACATTTCCCAGTATTTAATGTATTGTTAAATTCCTTTTAAAACAAATAAAACAAATAAAAAAAAAATTAAAAAAGAAACTGAGACATGTGCATGCAAGTATTATGCTTTTTCTAAACAGTTTATTTCTTGTAAGTAAAATTGAGATCGAAATGAAGATCAAAAGACAGTGAGTCAGGTACGATAACCATTAGACCAGCTTGCCACAATCTTTAAAAAGTGTTTTCAAACCTACTTATTCTTACCATAAGGAAACTGTCATGTGAATGATTTGTGCATGCACAGTCGTGAAACAGTTGATGGATTAAAATCTGATGACTCCCAAGTTTTCAATTTTAACCCCTTCGCAGCCTTTTTTTCTGATGTAAACGAATTAAAACATTTTCCACATGTCTGAATACCCTATATACCAAATTTTAAGTCTGTAGATCAAAATAGTTGTTGAGTATATAGGTTGAGAGTTGTCCTTGCACACACACATTCTCACTTTTATAGGTATATAGATATATACATACACATTAAAATTTGGATGTAAGATTTTCATCTCACTAAAAGAAAACTCATTCTCTTTTATCGATGCAACTTGAAGCAGAAAATTATTATTTTAAATTCATGAAAACAAAGAAAATTGAAAAATGATCAGAAAAAAAAACTGAGGTATTTTTTTCTTCCAAATATAGCAAATTATTTTTGATTAATTTCATACTCAGCAGATAATCATCGCAAAAAGTAACAAATTTTATTTGCTTCTTCTTTCCATTCTCATTTTATCTTTACAAAGGTATAGAAAAAAAACATTCTTTTGAAATTAAAATACTCTCGGACCCGAGATGCAGTAAATTAGCCAGGTGCTAATGTACTAATTAGGGATGCTGAGACATGGATTTCAAAACAAATGTGATATTTCTTTGTTTCCTCCCCTTTCTCCCCCAAATCATCACTCCCACATCTCGCCAGTCTTGGATGACAAAATGTTTTCTTTCCTAACACATTCTTCTGACCAGTAAACAAATAAAAACTAAGAATTGCATAATTTTTATCAGCAAATGAAAAACATTTCAAGTCCATCATCCTGTGTTACATTGACCATATAATACGGCTGTGTATTCATTGTGGTTTTTGATTTTAGTGCCTCTGTGTATGCATGTGTGAATCCATTGTTTAAATTTATTGTCTTAGTGAAGACATGATTTTTTGTAATTTTTTTTCTTTTGTTGAACTTGGCCACTTATATATAAGAAAAAAAATGCACTTCAATAAAATTTGACAGCATCAATAAATGAAAAAAAAAAAAAATCAATTTACAAAATTTTTATCAGTTGGGACATTTTATTTATTTGTGTAGTTTATGAGTTAGATGTAAAATCTAATTCCACTTGAAATAGATGCAAGAAAAAAAATGTTCATTGGTTAATATTTTTCTGATCTTCAACAAAATTTGATTATTTTTCTGATTATTAGATCTTTTCAAGGTTTTAAAAAAGATATTTTCTAAATTGGATGCCAGGCAGAAGATAGGGAGTGGGAGTAAACTTCTTTTTTTTTTTTACTTTTATTATTTAGACATGTTATATAATCAACAATTACTTTAGTATTTATACGATTCTGTTAAAAGGTTTCTCTGTTTTTGTAAATGCAATATGAATTCCTACTATAACCTTCAAATCAAGATAAAAAAAATACTTGTTGCAGACATGTTCATGACATGCAGAATGACAATGGTTTTGTGAGCTGTTCAGTTGAGGTCAACTCTCCTAGGCTTTACCTTCTCTCTTTGAGAAGGGGGTGAATTTATCGCTAATTGCCAGAGGCAACTAGAGAATACCAACAGGGCTACTTGGACATTATGTGTAGGCCAGAGTATACTTCTCCTAGTATACTGGCTCTTCAAAACCACATCTGACTTTGTGTCATTCTGAGAAAAATATTTTCTTCACAAACATTTATTTAGTCCTCACATTCCATGAGTGATGTTTCTGACAAAAGGGGAAAAATAACTGTTTTCTGGGTTGGAATCTATCCAAGACTTATCGTTGGCTAGTTTTTGATTTTGAAGTAGTTTTTTTTTTTTTTTTAAATCTCCTTACATCAAGTGACCTGGAATGATTCTCCCTTGAACCCCCCCCCCCCAAAAAAAACTAATATAATGGTATTTTATTTGTGCACAGTGTCCATAAAGTCTGGGGATGTATGATAATTGAATATTCGACAGTTGTCATACCAACTTCAGTATCATTTTGGCAACCTAGGAGTTGACTTGAAACATCAGACCCTCTTTATTGTAATGAAAATGGTTTGGCTCAGTCCTAGAAGGTGTCCTCTCCCAGGCATTTCCCTCTCCTTCTCAAGAGAGTGGGCTTATTGTCTATTGCGTCAGGTGCCCTTACCAGGGAATGATGACAGGTCTGTACTTAGCTATTTTTGTTCTCTCTTGAGGGAACTGGCTTTTCTTACTTTCCGGTTTTTTGACAAATCTTGGCCAGTGGGAAGCAAATAAATCCCAATGTTTTTTTTTTTTGTTTGTTTGTTTTTTACATGTCCAGATGTTACATTAACAAAATTTCTTTCTATATATAAAATATTCTTACTTTTCCTTTTTATATAAAGAATAGTTATTCATTATATATATATATATATATATATATATATATGATGAATAATTATTCTTTAACTATATATATATATATATATATATATATATAAGCAATAGGATACTAAATTGTAATGACTGTTCTTTTGTTTATTTTTCAAAAAAGTCATAACTGTGCAGTTTGTTCCATAGACAGATGAACAGAAAAAATATAGATGTCTTAGATTTTTCATGCATGCAACTCTTCAGAAGTCCAAAGATTTTGTCCAGAAACATTAAAAAACAGAAACAACACTCACATTAGAAGAGGATGCATCGAAGTACATTTCCTATATAAAAAAAAAAGGTATCAAACTACAATTAGAGTTATGTTCCTCATCGAAACTAGGTTTTTATGACGATTATTTACAAAGTGAATGTTGTTTCTTTGTCCTCAATTTTTTATTTTTCTTGACACCATCTTTGGACTTCTGAAGAACTGCATGTATGAAAAATCAAATATATATATATATATATCTCGTTGTTCATGTGTATACAAAACAGACTAAACTTACATGGATTTTTTGAAAAATGAATAACGGAATGATTAATAGAATTTCATATTTTGTTTTGATATCTGCTCTATTGTTAAAAAGTAAGATTCATTAAGCTTTTACTTTATAAATTTGTGTTGTTGTCTAAGTGTCTGTAAGAAAGGCACAACTCGTTATTTAGTGAAAACAAAATATATTGAACAGAAAATTAAATACAAAAAATAAAGAATGTGTTTATATGTCAGTCCGACTGCCAAGGGTGAATAACTTGTCTATAATGCAGAGAGACATATTCTCCTAATCTTTATAATAAGTGAAAGAGTTTCTTGTTATCTGTAGGGTGAATGCACAACAGTTTGAGAATTAATAAATACATTCATGAATATAATTCCGGGTTAATATTTTCTAGAGGCAAAGTAACCAATGAAGTTTTAACAAGGTTAATACAAGAGTGCTCAATACCGAACTATGCAAGAGATACTTTTTGTTTTTACATAAGCATTATGTCACTACACTCATAAATACATTCATATATACAAATTTTTTGCTAGTTTTGTCACTGCCCCCTTTTTCGTGGTTGACAATAAAATCTAAAAAAAAAAAAATTCTATCATCCTGTTCCTAACCAAGCCAATTATTATTTAATTGAATTTGTTTTCGTGTGAGTGTACATGTTGGAATACTAGACTGAGAATATTTGGCAGGATACACTAAGAGAAGCGGAGTTGGAATTTTTGTGTCTCTCTCAACTCAGGGCGATGGCTAAAAACAGATTCTGTCGGCATGTTTGTACATGTCCACTTCATATTGCTGGCCATATTCACACAAAAGAAAAAAAAAACACATTTGAAAGATTTGAACTGAGCTAAACAAAATGTGTGACTAATTTTGAAATATTTTTTCTATTTGATTTAGTAATAATTGCATGCTGTGGAAGTATTTTTTTTCATCATATCCTGGTGAATATTTATTTTGTACAAACATAAAAGTTGAAATCTTCCATTTTAAAATGAACGACATGTATAAAAAAATTATATTGGTAATATTAATAATAAAAAAAAGTATAAGAGTGACTTGAGTATCAAAAATGTTTATAATAGGATTTAGTATCAACTTTTTATACATTTTCACTCTTGTAAACTGAAAGGTTTCATTTTTTTTTCATTCCCTTAGTGACCTTATTGGGCAGCCTCTGCCAGTTGCTGCCGTCATCCTCATCATAATAATAATAATAATAATCCAACCACCAATTGTACAATAAATAATATCCAACAGGTTGCTTGCGTTATAAACTGTATTTTTTTTCTTCCCTGAAATCTTTTGCTAAAACAAAATGGCTTCTATTAACTCGCCAACATGGCTAACTTATAACTTGACTTTTATTTTGTTGTTTTCTTGTTGCCTGTCATTTTTCTTTTTTCTATTTTTTTATTTTTTTATAAATGGGTATTGAGAAAGAGTTTTAAAAAAAAAAAAGCGTTTTTTTGTTTGTTTTTTTTTCTCCCACAAGACAATAGGTAATATACATAACAATATAATAATTGATACATAGGTAAGTATAAGATGCAGTTCGACAGGCGATTTACACTGCTTAAAGGAGCAAGACCTGTGGAAATTCCACGGAATGAGAAATATATTAAACCAATAAATGTTTTGATAAAGCTATTTTTCTGGATAGTGCAAAGAATTAGTTTTTTGGACAGAAAAACCAGTAACATGCAACAAATAAGTTTATTAACTATAAAAAAATACTGTCTATTGTATTTTAAATATAGAACTGACCCAAATGAGATGAATTAATAAGTACAATAAATACCCAGAAAGTAATATTGTGCTAGATAGTTCAATACAAATAATAATATCACACTGTAAGAGATAATCTTTAGTCTTTCAATCCAACACCTCTTGACAGACTATGCTCTTCTTTTTTTTTCCCTGTTTTCTTTAGAATGTTCCCTTTTTATGTAACGTTTCACTGACTTTTTCTGGTGGAGAACTGCTGCACATCAAAATTATGAATTCCTTTCTCACTCCGTTACAATGATCATATATTATTATAATGATATTCGAAAACGAGGCTACATCAAGAGTAAGTCACTCTCATATTCTTGTCCAGGGTTGCCAGATTGACTGTTTTAAAACTAAATTTTCCAAATTTGTTTTTCTTTTGAAGCAGTTTGGCCTTCAAAAATTGTATTTGTCTTTTTTCAAAGTGTAACATATGGAGAAACTAATGAAGGAACAGAATATTAAATATCTTAAGAACTTTTTTTGCACTCGGTATATTTGGCTATTAACGGTGAACATTATTGAAAAAAAGTATTTCTTCTTTGCGGTTCATCTCCAGGTAAAATTGGCTTTGAAATTCCTATATTGAATATCTTTTAAAAAATGATGTCCAAATCTACTAGACATTCATATAGTTTAAACCCCCCCCCCCCGACACACACACTTATAACACGATCAGCCAGTCACTGGTGTGTGACGCACCCATGTGTCACACTAAACGTCTTAGACACGGCCCCATGATGATGTGACGATGGGCCAGTGATTAGGGCCTGAGTATCAATAGGAAAAGCATACCCGAGATGTTGGATGTGGCTGTGTGGCTCCTTCTTCTCCCAGGAAACGTCTTGACCTTTGGTGGCATTCGGGTTGGAATCTTCCTTTTCCTCAGAGCTGCCTCATTTGAAGACATGGCAGACACAAAAAAACGACACGTGACACAATTGTAATAATTTACTTAACTATTTATTTTACAAAAAAATATCACAATACAAATTATAATTAGTTTTTACAATTAATACTAGACAATAGGCTCTTCAAAACTAACTAACCTACCTTAACTAGTGTTGAGGGAAGAGGTGCCCCTCCCTTCATTTACGGAGAGACAAAAATATGTGTGCTCATCTCATGACGATCCGGACAGAAAGAGGTCGACAAAAGGGAATTATGGGGTTGCATTTTTCTGTGTATTCCTCCGTCTACGGCCAAATCACAGCCATGTAGGGGGAGGGTGCTAACAACCAGAGCACTAAGATATAGTGCAACACACTCTCTCTCAGTATTATTTTTAAAAAGGCCCTGCTATTATCCTTCTATTGCATGTTAATCTACTTCTATTTAGTAAGTATTAATACCATAGTACCTTGTATGTATGTACGTGTGTGTGCCATGGTTTCCAGATTATAGATTATTCGATCAGGAGAGCCTATTTATTAAAACGAAGGATAGTTTTTTTGTTTTTTTTTTTACATGGTGGTCACCACTTATCAAGGCCCGGAAGCCACTCAGGGATAAGGGTTATTGCAAGTACAGTACATTAGTGTGGAGATTTTATGAAGTGTTTACTTAAGGGGGCGGTTCATTAGGAATTTGTTAACGTTGGACTTGAAGACATCCAAGTTGTAGTCAGGTGGGAAGCAGGCAGACGGAAAAGAAGCTTTGTTCATGGAATCCACGTTTTGATTTAGGCACAGATATAGAGTGGGGGAAATTTTTCACAGTGGATTCAGCTAGACGGGTGTTTTTCGTGAAAGATTGGCGAGGGGGGGGACCAGTGATTGGAGTTCAGACGAGCACCTGCCATGGAAATAACGATAAAAAAAAAGATAGGCTCGCAACGTTTCTTCTGTGGGAGAGAGGTTGCAGGGTAGAGAAAAGGGCATCCCCATTAAGCCACAAAGTCTATTTTGTACTCTGTCAAGGCAGGATAGGCTGTTTTTAGCAGCTCCTGCCCAGATATGGCAGCAGTATTCCATCCTTGGACGTTCTTGGTGATAATATACTCTGAACATAAAATTATTAGCACGTAGATATGTTGATTTAATGTTTGTAATATGTTATAACCTATCTTCCTTTTTAATAAATAGGATCTCCCGATCACTGAAGATGCAATGTAAAAAAGAAAATAATAAAATTTTGATTTTGGGCTGTACGTAAAACTGAAATAGACCTTCTGGCTAGGATCCAAGGGTAGTATCTGTTCTGTCTAAAGATGGTATAATGATATCATAAGGTTTCCATTCGCACCGGCCATCACAAACTCCTATAAAAATATTGGAGATAAACCATAATAACATTATATATTCTGACATTACATTAACCAAATTACTTAGATAAGTACTTTTACAGTTTTAACAAAAGGGCTACAATAATATCATAGTCTTCATTCATGCTGAACATCCATAGAATGCCCAGCAGCAATGGATTACATATGAAAGGTGCCACTGTGGAATTTCCACCGGTCCCACTAGTACTATATGAAACCTGTTACTTTATAGCTTTGCCTAAAAAAATGGCTAACCTATTTCAAAATATTTGACTTGAATTTCTGGAAGTCATTAAAAGAAAGTTTATATTATAGATCCGAACTATGTGGATATCCTTCAAAAGTTGAACACTTTAAACTCTTTAAATAGATTATTATATTTTTAAAACAAAAAAGGATTTGTTTCTGGTTATCACCTGTGCTCTTGTCTTTTGGTTCAAAGAGTCAAATCGCTCCTAAATACTATCCTGATATGGATTACATATTCTTTAAAATTTTTCCAATAAATCCTTCACATATAGTGTACAAATTGTGAGTTTTTTGGTGGTGTTCTTTGGTGTCTGATCCCAATTTCTTGGAGCTGATTTCATGCTCTCCAGATAGTTGTTTCAGTCGAGGGTTTTTCTGAAACATCTCCTCTTGATATGCATTGCTGTTACTACATTGTTTTTGCTCGGTTATGTAGGCAACAGACAATTCCTTTCTTCACATTATATGGATGGCGAGAGATGAAGTTTAGGTACTGTCCAGTGAAAGTTAGCTTTTGATATCAGATGACAAAAACCCCTGACCAGTGCAAGTTATTAGCACAGCTAAGAACAATAATTTATGTTCTTTTTCCATCGTGACCTGTTTAGTTGAACGGATAGAATCCATATGGTCTAGTAATGCTCGAACATCTTCCTGATGGGGCCAGAGCATGAATGTGCCGTCCACATATTACACTCACATTGTTGGCTTTGGTGATGTCGATCCTAATGACATGTCTTCAAAGTATTCCATATATACATTGGTCAGTACTGGAGACAAGAGTGTTCTCATCACCAGATCCTCTTCCTGCTGATATATATCAGATCCTATCACAAAGTATACACAAGAGCAGCATCTCAATTATATTGTCGATTGGGATGCAAGTGCGTTTATTCAGTGAAGTATCTGATCTCCGCTTATCCCGTGCCATCGTCAGTCGGTACTTTTGTGAAGAGACTCACTACATCTTGACTCACCATCTGGTTGGAATAAATATGAGCATTGTTGACGTTGACAAAGTGAGCTGAATTCTTGACGTACAATGGATTTGTTTATGATTTGCGTGATTATATTGACCAGGAATCAAATCAATGGATGGCTGAATCCTGGCCACTGACAATGAAATCTTGAAAATGAAATACTGTCTTTATGATTCTTAGGAAGGCTGTATAGGTGTGGTAGCTTGCTGTAATGCTGACCTAGCCGTCTAGTATTTTGCAGGTGGTATTAGATTCTTGTTCTTGCTAAGAATCTTTGACAGTTTCCTTTTTGTTTTTAAAGTTAGATTCGTTTTCACTTTACATTAATCAAAAGATTCTATTAGATCTGCTAAATTCTTGACATATTCCACTCTATGAACATTTAGCATTGCCTTCATTGGTAATATTATATCATCACTGTAATGAATTGATTGCCAATACTTTCTTTGAGAAGTTAGGTTTTGGAGGCTTTTAATTCTTGAGTGCTTGTCTCACTTTTCACCTTAACTTGTCACCTTGTGCCTTGGATTTATTCAAAGCTATCTCATCTATTGGATCAATCATATCTAATTATGGAATCCACTTAATGGTTGTAGCAAAGTTGAGACGTTTGTTTAGCCCTGATTCCCCAGACGGAGTTAGCTGACATTTACTTTTGTTGGCAATGGCTCTTATTGGTGAATGGTGAACCAGTCTTACGTCCTTAGCTTTTAGATTTTTCAATTTCTTTATTTGTTGAGATTTAATCTCCTTAAATTCTTTTTTATAGGATATGTCCAGATATTCTTGGATGCGGGTCTTGTTATCAGTCAGAGATATACTTTCCAGGAAAGGATTGAGATTTTGGTCTGTAATTGATGTTTCTTCCACCAGCTGGTGTGAATTCTCTCTATGACGAGCTCATGCCCTACTAGTTTTGCGATTCCTTGTGTTCTGAAGCTGACTGGTAATTTCAACATTAAGCCTGATGACACTAGCTTAAGATCACAGCATCGGCATAGAAATGTGAGGTGGTTAGTCATCGTTGCCAGTTTTTGGTAGTTTTTCAATGCATTTCTATTTTTTGTATGTTGCACTTGTGAATTAAATAAAAAGTTCTGTGCAGATTCCCCAGTTCGACAAGATACATCTGAAGAAGGTCGGAGGTTACATCGACTGACACATGAAAATGACGAGAGCATTCGTTTGAAGAATCCAAATGATACAGATAAGTAATTCTCATCTCAGAAATCTGGAAACGTAAGTAAAATATATTCTTCAAATGAAGTTATTGTTCCATATTATTAGAGAAATTGTTTTTCTGTAAAAGAAACTAAAACACAAAGATATGAGTGATGGTACACGTAGCTAACATACTGAGTAATTATTTTGTGCTGAAAGTTTATATAAAAGATGTAAAAATATATATATATATATATAACTGTTCTAGCGCAGCCTGAGTAAATTATATTCATTTGTCCTTGACATAGTCGGACCGTCGTGTCCATTTTTGAGTAGAGAATGATCTTGTGTCTCTCTGGCTGAAATATGTTTCTGGTAATAGTTCTAAGAAGTCCACCATTGCAGGTTGTTGCCTTCTTTTGGGTAGAGTAAGTTTGTTGCTTACTACTTGAGCGACTGGGGTATGCGGATGGAGCTGCCCAGACAATTTTTAAAAAGTGCTTAACTCTTCCACCTCCTAACCTTGTGTCACCTCTTCCTGCAGCCGGAAGGAAGTAAATACCTACTATACGGAAACGCTTAGCAATATTAACCAAATGCATCGCCAAAAACATAATGAACAGATTTGCAGAATTGTGCCTTGATATTTTATTTTTGTTGTGATTTGAAATACGTCTTCCTCAGTTTTGTTTTTTTCTTTTTGTTTTTTTTTAATTGAACCCAAGTTACTACAATGTTTAAGCAACTTTCAAATTTTTACATCTATTTTAACTTATTTGGTATTAATCCTTTTCCGTTTTTTTTTTTTTCTTTTTTAATTCTTTTATATCCCAAACAAGGCGTATTGCCACTTGGAACATAAGGGACTACTATTAGGAGTAATGTCTAACAGGGGATCTTGGGAAGTTGAGTAGTAAGATGTTTGTTCACATTACATTTAAACTTTTGCATGTTAGTACAGTCAGAGAAGCAAGAAACATGGAAGGAATTCTAAAGTCTGGCAGACAGAGAGAAGAAACTATTAGAGTAGAAAGCTTTCCAACATCTAGGAATCTCAGCAGTGAAGGGGTGAGATTTTGATGCTTGTTAGGTTAGCCAGGAGTATGTGTATTTGAGGGGGAACAAAGTACTAATCATTAAATTTATATTTTCTATTTGAAGAAATTGCAAACCATAATATTCTTAAAATATGGATCTGTTATATTTAGCGTGTACTGTTCTTTAAAACTTAAATTTCTTCATGCAGATCCGTTGTTTTTTTTTATCAAGTTAACAAACAAAGATTTCTGTATATATTCCTGCATGATGCAACGTCATTGTAAAAAAAGCCTGCGCCATTAAAGAATTGACCATGTCTCGTAACTTTTGAACTGTTGTGTTGCATATGCTGATTAAGTGCAGTAGCTGCAGACGCTGCGAAACTGATGACATTTCTGGTTCTGACAGGACAAAAAGGGAGGGAAAATGAAATCACAAATCAAGCAATAATGAAATGAAAAAAAAAAAACTTCAGAAATGTTTATCATCGTTGTAACTGCTAACTCTGATTTTTCACGCCAGCCTCTACAAGAAAGTTTTAGAGATTTGTTTCTATGTGTATGAGCAGGCAAATTGTTTTATTTGGTTTCTAATATCTATATTATATTAGGTGCGTGTGCATATAATTGGACATCAAAAAATTTATTTTAATTAAAACACTATTATGTAATTATGTGTCAAGTTGAAAGCAGTAAAAATTACAAAAAAAATGATCGAGTATAAAAATTATTGAATAATGCAATTTTATCAGTTTCTTCTATTACAGCCAATTCCGTATGACAAACTGACTCATCTCCCTTATTTTCAGTTAACTTTTCTTTTGCTTTTTGAAAATAGAAAATGGTGGATTGAGAATATGTGAAAAAAAAAATTTTTTTTATTTTTTATAGCAGATTTTTTATTAAATCGTTTTTCATAATTTTTTTTTTTTTTTACTGATTTCGACATATGTCAGTATATAAGTGTTTTTTTTTTTTTTTAAATGCATTTTTTAATATCTAATTATACATCACAAGCACTTTATATTAATATTATATAATAATTACATAATTATATTAGTACATAAGTGTTTTTATATCAAATGCATTTTTTTATATCTAATTATACAGCACAAGCACCTCATATTACACCTGCTGGATTATATTAAGAAATATATAAAAAAAAAAAACAGCTTATGAAATAATCTACTACAATAAGAACAGGATCGCTGTGTATGATAGATGGAAATGCAAACATGAACAGAAACATATTTCATATTTTGGTGAAGATAAAAAATTAACAGCAAAATCTTGGCTGACGCTTATCTTGTTTCCATGCTCTCTCTCTTTCTCTGTACCCACCACTTTTTTTTTTGTACATTCTCTGTAATAGCAACTGTTGACTAAATTATTCTTTTTGTGTGTGTGTGTGTGTGAGGAAGTATTTTGATAAGAGCTGGTCTTTTACCATTTTATCTTCCTGTCTCCATTTTTGCATGTCAATCCCCTCCCTAACCACACACATATGGACACTAATATTTCCTTTATTCTGTGTGAACCCTGATGTTTCACTTAAAGCTGCTTTTGTTAGGCATGTGAGACTATCGTCCAATCAACAATACCCTATTGTACCTTAAAAAAAGTGCTAAGATGTAAACCGAGCAGAATGATTGACTTTCATCAATGGATTCGTACAACTGTCATTTCTCCATAGGTTTCAATGCAGAATTATTTATAAAATTGGATCTTTTAGTTATTACACTAGCATGTTTTTTTTTTTTTTTTTTTTTTTTTTTTTTGGTACAACGGATTCCAGTTGAGATGGACATTGTTTAAAAATCCTGTTTAAATTTTTGTTTTTCCACATTTTTTTTTCTTTAAATGTTGAAAAAAATAACCACCAGTTGAATGTATTTTTCTTGCTGCTGGCAGCTTTTTAAGATATGTTTTCCTTGTACTTGAAAACAAAGAAAAAAATTAAATTATTAATATTGGTGTCTTTAGATCCAGTCTGTATTTTTTATTTTTATTTTTTACCCTCTTTCACTTTTTGTACATTTATACAATTGAAAACTCGTTTCTCCAATGAAAGAAACCTATGCTGGCCATCTTTCATAGCGCAGAATCTTGCTTCTTTCTTTAACACGTGTTTTAATCATTCCTTGGTGGTCATTTATCGATACAAAAAAAAAATGTGTGGATTTTGGTTTTTACAATTGAAGCTACAATTTATGCGTTGGGCAAAAGTTAAATGATTCTGTTGCTTGCGGATGCAAATGGCCGATTTACTCTGCGAAAGATCACATTTCAATTTCACGATTAAAAATATATAAGTTTGAAAGTGTTTTTTGCATTCTTTTTTTGCATGCTTTTTTTTTTTTGTTTTTTTTTCCTATAATATTCTGAAAACCCATTTTTAAGATATTTACCTTTTGACTTATAAGGTGTCCATCTATAATATAAATCTCACCTGTCTGTTTAAATTATGTGTGTATGTTTGTATGTCTGCCTAAAACTTTTGATAGAGGTGACGGATTTTCATGAGATCAGTATAATTTTGAAGTTCGACCCTTTGAACGACATATAAAAAAAATTAGCCAAAAACATTAATTCCATCACCCACAACTGAACACTTTTGTACTTTTCCTCCTTCGCGATAAGGGTTCAGGCCTGCCTGCCTTCTACAACTTTTTTCCTTTTCCACACATATTTTTGCGACCATCCTTTGTTTCCGTCACTTCAGTTTCTTCTATTCCGTATTGTATCACGGCCACCGAGAGTAAGAAGAAGGCCTGTTAACTGAAAAATGTCTGCAGGCAATGTAGGTAAGACTTGTACGACTATCAGTACTATATGAGGGCCATTTGAAAAAGAGCAATAACACATTTTTAAAAAGGAACACAGTTCGATTAATACTTAAACTGAACTTTATTCAATAAAAATATAAATATTATCTATGTAAAATTAAGTAATTTTAAAGCAATATACAATTTAATACTGATAAAACTGAATTATGAATTAAGGAAACAAACAATTAAAAACATTAAACACAAATATTTTTTGGCCTTCAGAACAAAATCACAGTGTAGTATCTGTTTTGATGCTACACTTTACCTTTTCTGTCCTTGGCCGGTGGAAGAGAAATCTTTGATGACCGAGATTATTTTTGTTCCTATTCAGAGTGCCCCGTATTGGGAAGCTGGATTTTCCCCACAAGAGTATATGTTGAAATATTTAAATAACTATTACTTTAAATACAGAAATTATATTTAAAGTTTTGGTTTTCTGTTCTATGTCCATTTTTTTCCCCATGTTTTTCATCAAAATGTGTAGTGTATTAGTTGTCTCACAGGCCATCATCAGTGATCGCTCACTGGCAGTAATCTGTGGTGTTCCCTGGAGACCAAGTGACAACAAGTCTCCCCAGATTTCCAGTGTTCTCCACCTCTTGACCACTTGTGCAGATGATTGCATGTTATCGCAACAGCCGTTGTCACTGATTTCTCATTGGCATCGGCCATTGGTGTTTCCTGGGGTTTGGGTGACAAAATGCCTCCTCAAGGTACCAGATTTGAACTGCACACTTCCAGTGGAGATTTGGTTAGTACTCTCTCACCTCGGTCTTTCCATCCTCCCTGACCCTTCACAACTAGTTGGTGTGGTGTGGCACCAGTCGATGTCATCTACATTAGTTTTTTATTATTATTATTGTTATTAATGCAACCCATTAGTGCTTGTGCAGTGTACGCACATGTATTTTAAATATTATTTTCAAGTTAAATTAAATTTTAGGTTTGTATTACCGTACACATGGATTAAAAAAACAAACATATAACAAATAAATGTTATCAAAGATAAGTTACTTTTCTACCTAACTGAATATGTTTTTAGGGTTTTGTATTATACACATAGATTTGAAAAAGTGGTCAAAAACAGATATATAACAAATAAATGTTATCAAAGGCAAGATAAGTTACTCTTCTACCTATCTGGAAATTTTTTAGTGGTTTTACTGACTTTAAAACGTGTAATCGCTTCGAAAATCATACAATGTTTATCGATATATTTTAAAAAGAAAAATGTGAGCATATTTGGTAGAAAAGTAACTTATCTTGCCTTTGATAACATTTATTTGTTATATATTTGTTTTTGGACAACTTTTTTGAATCTGTGTATTGTAAAACAAACCCGTCATGTAAGTTATTTACAATTAAAATGTTATAAAAAAACAAAAAAATTGAAGTTTTAAATATATTTCAAATAAATAAATTACGCCCGGTGCTAAAATATTGATAAGTCACCGATCGTGTTAAAAAAAAAAAAAAAACTGCTGTGAAAAATGCTTATTTTAAAATATTTGAAAATACTCGGTGAAAAGTTTTATTTATTATTAAAAGAATGGACTGAAAAATATTATATAAAAATTGTTTGTTTTGCAGTAAAAAAAAAAAAAAAAAAATGAATAAAATGAAATATTCGACTTTCTCCAATCAAAATAAAAGTTCAAACACGAATTCACTTACGATATTTTGATTAAAATTATCCCAAATGTGCAATTATAATAATTATTTTCCAAATGAAGAATTGTTCTTTCTCTTTAGAACATACATGGACAATCAGTAACACATATTGGTAGCCATATTTTTTTATGCCTGTTAGCATGACCACGTGGTTGAATACCGGAAGCTGTCTATACCTACAACTTAATCAGGAAGTGACGTTACGCTGTCATATGCATCGGCCTTCTTTCTGGGTAGTCACGATTGTACTCGGCCAATGACTTTTCTACTTCATGCAAAAATATCCAGTGCTGTTGTTTTTCCATGCATGTTTGTTCCTCGGTAATCTCAAACTTGATATTTATTCCTCTGACGAACAACAATAGTTGAGACACATTGGTTGACTAATCGAGTGCAACAGCAAAGCTTTCAAATTCTCTTGCTTTAACTTTCAACTGTGATTCTCAACCCTGTAAGCAATAGCACTTGCAGGAAGAGTGCCGAGAATGCATCGACTTTTTCTGGACATTTTTCTTTTGCAACTTCTGTTAGACATTTTTTATACGTTCGCCATCTTTAAATGGCTTACCTTTCTTAGCCAACAAGGGCACCACATGAAAACTTGTTTGCGTTGCTGACTCATTCTCTGTAAAGATGGCCTGCATTAATGACAAATTTTTCTTAAATTTTTCAAATTTCTCTGTTCATGGCTGCTCTGTAAATTGCGAGTAATGTGATGAATGCTTCGTTTCATAATGTCACCAAATATTCTACTCTTTAATGCAATAGCATCATTAGACACAACATCTTACCATCTTTAATGCAATAGCATCATTAGACACAACATCTTACCATCTTTAATGCAATAGCATCATTAGACACAACATCTTACCATCTTTAACGCAATAGCATCATTAGACACAACATCTTACCATCTTTAACGCAATAGCATCATTAGACACAACATTTTACCATCTTTAACGCAATAGCATCATTAGACACAGCATCTTACCATCTTTAATGCAATAGCATCATTAGACACATCTTATCATCTTTAATGCAATAGCATCATTAGACACAACATCTTACCATCTTTAATGCAATAGCATCATTAGACACAACATCTTATCATCTGATGCTGATTTAAAAATAGTCCATATTCCACTTCTTCTTAAAACGCCGACATTCAGTCGATTTCCATTTTCTTCCTTCACTTGACATTGCATGAAATGTTCAGAGGGTATTTAACAGTTTTACAGTTTCTACATAAAAGAATATTAAATCTATTAATTTTATTGTTACTTTGATTTCTATTTCTGGAGGAGAAATTATTCTATTAAGCATAAAACTCCCTCTATAATTATACTTGGCTATTCATATGGGATAATACCCATGTCGACAGGATTAAAATTATCAAAATAGAATTTTCGTCACATATTGGCAGATTGTGTTACAGACAATTGATGGGCAGGGACTTCCACAAGTCAACCACAAAGTTTTAGATTCCTGTTAATGATGACAACTGAGTACAGTAGAACCCTGAAATACGGTGGCGCTAAGATGTTTTTTTTTTTTTTTTTTTTTTTTTTAGATTACGATGTGGAATACAACATTTTTAGGCCCCTGGTTACGGTATATGCCCCGCCTTACGGTGTTATTTATAATGTTTTTTTTGTTTTTTTAATTACATTTTCACCCCAAACAAGGCAAATTGCCACTTTGGTGTAGGGGGCTACTATATTTCATTATATACATGTGTATTATATACTGTACTGTATTTTGTTGCTAATATTTAATGCCATATCCTGGGGTTCTACAGTAAAGGCTAAGTACGCATTTAGTCGTTTTGATTCCTTAACTTTATTTAAGGGTTTTTAGCAAATTGTACATGCAAATTTTAATACAACAAGCAAGAGAGGGAATAAGTTAATTGGTTAAAGTTACATTCAGATAAAAGTTTAAAGCAGGTTGTAAATTTTATAAAAATATGAAACGAATTAGGTGGAACCTATGACTCTTTGTTGTCAGGACAAAAGTTACAAGAGAATTTAGTTTAAAATAATTTTTTTTCTTTTCTATAGGAACAATTAAATCGGATGGACCAATATGGCTTTTCATTGACATGTCTTGAACATCTCTTTTTCTCTTCTCCTTTCCTTTTTTTTCTTTTTTAGCGTAACTGCTGTGGTGAAGGATTTTTATATCCTTTTCTGTACATCAATTAACTTCACAAATATGTGGAATATTGATAAAAAAATAACTCAGATTTTTTTCAAAGGACGAATATTTATCAATGACGCTGTTGCAATTTTTCTGGACTCATCCTTTGGCTATTTGTCCTCATTTTCATTTTTTTTTTTTTTTTTTTTTTATATATATAAAATGCTTCCTGATTTCAAAGTAAGTTTGTGAAAGATTATCCATCATCCTTAGTTGCGCATGGCTAACTGAATTTTTTTTTTTTTTTTTTTTTCAAATTCTTCACTATGTGGCTTCTTTTCCATCAAAAGCAGTCTCATTTGTTCAACCAATGAGTGACGCTCCTTACGTTGCTAGGTCAGAGGTTTGAAATGGGTGGCTTAATCTTGAGCCTTTTCTTCTCCATTTCCTAGAAAAGTTTAACTTCCATTTCCTTCGAAGTACATTGAATTTTCACTTGCATGCTATGTTATATAATTTATTTAATTTAATAATAAATATGAGAATAAGAAGGAGGAGGTGGGAGTCCGTTACAAATGTACTGATGCAGTGGTTTATCAACTTTCATAAGAAAACCCCAAATTTTTTTAAAAAGCAAACCTGTCTGCAATGTGTAGGCGCAAAAGACAAGTGAAAACGAGGGCTGGCACCAGAGAATCAAAAAGAAGCTACATACATATATAAGAGGACGTGTTTTTTTTACTGTTTTGCTCATTAGCTTTGATTTTTAATGAAACTGGTTCTCAATAAACCATTCTTGTAATCATTTTATGAACAAAAAGAAAAAACCACCAAACTCTTTTCAGTTTTATTTTTAAAAATTTTTCCTGAATGTTTTTGTTTTTACCATAAGAGCTCCTTAGGCCAGATTAAAGACTTTGGTGGGCCGGATCTGGCCCAAGGGCTGTACTTTAGAGACCCCTGGTCTAAGATTCTTGTTCATAGTTCGCATCCAAATTTTCTTGGATCGTCCTACCTCAAAGAATTTGCATTTAAGAATCCAAGAGTCACTTTTCTGAACCAACATAGACGACTGTCATCAAGCTTTTGATGTATTCAGCTTTGTCAACAGTCTGTCAGAGTTGAGAAACTGTCTTAACTTATCTAACATTGCATATCGGATTATTCTGTCATTATTATTATTTTTCATATAGAACTCGCTCCAGACAAGCCATGAAGCCACTTGCTAAAAAATAAAAAGTACTACTTCAAAGTCAAGCACTATCCAATGATAAGTGTAAGATGAATACATTAAATCCAGAAAACAGCAGTTTTTCCCCTTTTTCAGAAATATTGCTTATAAAATTTGAGGACAAAATAAGAGAAGCAAGAGGTACCAGTTTGCCGAAAGTAAACCTAGTGTTTACTTTTTACTCTCCTTGGAAAAAAATTATGCTGAAGATGGATGAGCGGGAACTTGCTTGGGCTCCAACACTCACCTCCATACTGCATTATGCTCTGAACAGAGTTACTATATATTTTTCCCTTATTAGTGTAAGGAATATCTTACAATGTCACAACTGGCAACAGTTTGCAGAAATTACTAAATGCTAAACTTGCTACCATTTGCAACACTCAATGTATTCCGAAGGTAACAAGTGGAGTCACCACTTCAAGAGGATCGTCATCCAACTTCATCTCTGTGTAAGGTCAGCAATAAAAGTGATGAGCTGCCCAAGGCACCAGCTACACTTATATTTGATGACTTGTATTAAAATGATGTGATTTCTTTAAGAGATCAGCATATTATTGGGTTAGGATAATCATAGTGCGTTAAAATTTCTTTTGTGAGAAAAGTTGACCCAATTTTTTGCAGAAATGATTTTTTAATTATATATTAAAAAAGGGTGAAAAGGTAAAGATTTAATTACCAGTTTTTTGGGGTTTTTTTCCTACAATATTGTTCCACTTTTATAGATTTACTAGCAGGCCGCTTGGCGTTGCCCAGTTGTAAAATATACATAAATGTTATATTTTCATTAATGCAGAATTCTTTTTTAGTAAAAACATAAATACCGTAGGTATTAAATGTAATGTTAGATTCCTTAAAAAATGAAGTAAAAAAACAAACAAAAAAAAAACAGAAAGAAACTGAGACATTTGCATGTGATAATGCTTTTTCTAAACAGTTCATTTCTAGTAAGTAAAAAAAAAAATACTCAAGCTGAGATCAAAAACAAAACTTTAAGACAGTGTGTCAAGTACGATAAGCATTAGGTCAGCTTGACACAATCTATAAAAAGTGTTTTCAAACCTGAAATACTTCACAAGCAGATAAAAATCAAATGACATTAAAAAAACATTAATAAATAAAATTTAATAAAAATAAAAAGTATTAATTAAAATTTGATGAAATTAAAAAGTATTATTAATAAATGAAATTTAATAAAATTTGAAAATATTAATAAAAAGTTTAATATAATTATTAATAAATAAATGTTAATAAAATTTTAAAAATATTATTAATAAATAAATAAAATTTTATTTTTTTAAAGTTTTATTAAAATATTTTAAAGGAAAATGTAATTTAGTTATAAAATAGCTGTATAAGCATCGTTTTATTGAAAAAAAACATATTTATAACCTTAAATATCAAATTGTTTAGCATAACTAATTAGACCCTATAAATCATAAATGTGCAATCAACAAACGCAGGTGTTGTTGTTTCTGGTGTGGTATCATTTGTTTATTTGGAAATCAAGCAATAATATATGATTTAAAAATTCATTGGACGTCATTTCCATATTTTTATACGCCGCATGCTCTTCTTGATGCCTACCCAATAGAATGATGAGGACTAGTGTTCTTATTGAGAAACCATCTTTAGGTGATTGTCACTGAAGGCTGAAGAGAGCTTCTCCTGACCTTTTAGATATTTAAAAAATTTGAATTTCCATGAAAAAACAAATAGAATTGTTAATTGCTATATATTCTTATCATGGAGTTCAACTTCTGTTGGGAATATATCAAGAAGGGATTCCAGTTACCGTGGTTGCATGTAGAAGGGACATTAAAGTGATGGCAGAGATAATAATGATTAAAGATGTCTAATTTACACAAATGAAAACATAAGAAATCTTGTAGGAAGGAGAAGGTATTTTAACGTGGCTGTTATGCTCGAACTATGTGCATTATAGTTCAAGCTTCTCTCGAACCACCGCACCGTCTTACATCATCACAAAGGAACAAACAAACAAACAAAAATAAATACAAATCCGGGTCAGCAATTTTTTTTTTTTTTTGTAACGAAAGCACTTATTACCGTTACTCTTTTGTCTCGACAAAAACTTTAAAAGTCTTTCGCTGCCACATGTCCATCTAACCTGGTGCGTTTCTCTTTCTTCCGACCGCATGTTGGCCACAGCCAGCCCATTCTCATCTTCACTTTATACGTTCGTCTCCTTCAGCATTGACTTTTCTCTCTCACTATATGGTTTCCTTATTTTTCTTTTTCTTCAGACACAAGCCCGAGCACACTTGCCAATTTGCATACACGTTCAAACACTGCTCTTGCTGCTAATCCAATTGATTGCCATCCATCCTTTGGTTACTGCTTATCTTATCATACACGCCCATATGTGCTCTGTTAAATTATGCACATATTCATCTGTCGTTTTAAGTGCAATAGCAAAATGAGGTTATATTTTATTTTTTTTTTGCCCCCATTCATATTGGTGTTGACCTAATATGACCTTAATTTCAAATAATTAAATTGTTAAATATAGGAAACAAAAAAAAAAAAGAAAATCTGGGGTTTGTATTACACATAGATTCGAAAAAGTTGTCAAAAAACAAATATATAATAAATGTTATCAAAGGCAAGACAAGTTACTTTTCTACCTAACTGGATATGTTTTTGGTGTTTTTATTTAATGTAACATTTATTCAGCTCGAAAAACGTACAATGTTTACCGATGTATTGGAAAATTTAAAATAGTGGCCGACTCTCTCTTTGACACAAATGATAAATTATCATATTATTTGGATTCATCGGACTATTGTTCTCAACTTGAGTGTGATTTTCACATCATTTCGGTCAATGTAACCTCTGACATTCTTCAGGTTTATCTTGTTAAACTCGGGAATGTTTCTGTGGAGCTTGGGAATTTGAATGGAATTTCGAATAGAACCCTTTAATTACTTGACGGGGGAGGGGGGGGTGAAGTAAATAAAGTTCCATCAGCCATGACGGAATAGAGGTCCTAAGTGATTCACAATTGTATTTTTTGGTCGCCTACTCTGAAAATTGAACTTTCAACCTTGATTTTTTTCAAGTACTCTAACAACTGCACCATGAGTCCTTGATGAAATGAGAACAGTAGTCCGATGAATCTAAATAATACAAAAAACCAATCCTCATCTCAAAAATTCAGGTAAATCTAGCAAGTTGACATCGTTTATGACGATTGATTCTTGTTTTAATTGCTTTTCAGCACAATCTTAATAAAAAGTATTTCTTTGTAAAACTTTAATCTCGTCGGGTATTCATTTTTGCAGTCAGATGAACCTTCTGTTACAATTGATTATGATTATAATAAAGAACGTATGCCGCTTTCGTTTATAAATACTTTCAAATGAGACACTGCCTCTCTAGAAATACAAACAAATTCAAGCACTGTATTTTGTTACTAATTTTTAATGCCGTATCCTGGGGTTCTACTGTAAAGGCTAAATACACATTTAGTTGGTTTGATTTCTTAACTTTATTTCAGGGTTTTTAGCAAACATCCAGACGGCAGTTTTCATTGTCCTTTTTATCAACCAAAAACACTAAGAAAACGTTAACTTGTTGTAATGTGAAAAAGTCTTTTAAAAACTAAGTATTGCATTTTTAGGGGAATAAAAATAAGGACAGAAAAATAAAAATAAAAACAGAATGTGAGAAAACCCATATTTTTTTGCCACTGGTGACAAGTGAGAAAAAAAATCCAGATCGGATTTACTCATTAAATGAGTACTAAAAGTTTTATGTGAGAAATTGACCAAGTCCTTCCATCTTTCACAAAACACATGTGCAATCAAGTTGGAGAGAACTTGAATGCCTACTAGACATTGTCCTAGAATGTCTAAGGTCTTTCTATGCAGGACAACCTGACATGAGGATGTTTTTCCCTACAAATAAATCCTAACCCTGAATATTTCAAATCACATAGTATTCAAAGCCCAAATAAGGTCTCCTCGGTATAGCTTACCATACTGCCCAGGTGTTTGGAGGTGTGTGTGGGGGGGAGGGGGTAAGAAAAAAAGTAAGTATGAGGATCGAACCCAAACCGTTGAGGCAAAGTTGTAAATTAAAGTGTGAAAAAAAAAAGTGCGACATTAACCATTGCCCCACTGCGAGATGCTAACAGAAACATGTTTGAATTTATTTAATTACTTGGATTTAGCTGGTGCCCGTTTTAATGAGGTCAAGTTGGACTTCGGGATAGTATTCATTTACTGCTGAACGCTCCCCCCCCCAAGACGTTATAGGAAAAAGACTAACCCATATGCCGCGAGCGGCAAATATTGAATATTTATCTTCCCGAAATCGAGCAAATTAAATAGACAGGCGAGCTTTGTTGTTAACTGTGAGATATTACGATTTATATGTGATATAAAAAGTTTTAAAAAGTGAAGCGAGCGACCGCTTCTCTGAAAAAAGCCTTTTGTTGACACACAGAAAAAGCAAACACACATACATTTTCACTTTTATATATATAGATAACATATTTAAATGGTAAATTGAGAGGAGAGAAATAATTTTCTCGGTTTCTTTACTTCGACTGAAATAAAGTGAAACAAGAGGAAATAAAGTGAAATCTTATTTTTGCTAAATCAAACATTTTGCATAATTCTCATTTAAAATCAAATTTCAAAACACAAAAATCTAATCGAAACTAAATTGTGAATTCCACGAAAACTGGTTTCAAAATCTAGTAGGTGAAGATCTGGACTCTTCCCCCTACTTCGTCTTTCTCACAGAAGAGACATTGTGAGTTAATCTCGCATCTATCATTATTTTCATGGCAGGTTTCACCCTATGTTCCCCTCCTGTAAAACATTCACAACAAACACTCGTCTATTTACAACCACTGTCAACAATTTCCAGTGTTTGAAACTAATAAAAAATTCTATGATCAAAATTTCTTTCCTAGAACTACCTATATGTGGAACACACTACCTTGGGTCTGCTTCCCGGCTGACTATAATATGGTTGTTTTCAAGTCTAATGTAAACAAGTTCAGTTGGACAGTCCTCTTAAATAATCAAGCACTAACCAAGTTCCACCATTACTGATCATCACGGTGTTGACTTGATATTCATTAATCATTATCCTCGAGTGCCCTTTGGGCCTTGATAAGCAGTGAAATTCCAGTAAAAAAAGAAGGTCTAAAAGAGAACTGTTGGAAATACATTGAGTGGGAGACTTAATTAGGATTAAAATAAAAAAGAGAAACTTTATTCCTGTAGAATCTGATCAGCATTTTCAGATTGTCTCTACTTTGAACAACACATACAAACAAGAAATGAACTTGAACGCCTACTAGACATTATCCTCGAGTGTCTAAGGTCTATACAGGAGTTTGTCGGAACAACCTGCCTTGCAGATAATTTTAAATACAAGTAAATTCTAAAGAAGATCTCATCCATATGGCTAACCCATACTGGCTTTTATGAGGAATGCTGCACCTTCTCCAAGTGATGTTACCTTAAGTAACAGAATAAATCTGGATACTCCACCAGACTAGATTAATTCTGGTCCTAATACCAAGTGACCACAAGAAAAATATACTACAACTGGTCAATTAGTGGGAGGAAAAATTATGTCCATAGCTTCTTTACTAACTCAACATTTGAGACGTAAAGAAATTTAATGGAATATTTGAATATATATGTTTCTCATATATCAAGTGTTAACCTCTTGAGTTTTGAGAATTTTGACTGAAGTAAAATGAAACAAAAAGGGTTAATTGTTGAGCTTGTTGACACTGTGGTGAGCGCCTTATGCATAGTCTTGGTTTATGGGTATTTCTCATGCAATCTTTAGCGACTCGAATACAATGAAAGAACGACACAACACATTGAATTTTTATATTCACATGAATATTTTAATGTTGCTGAAATTCAATGCAATACTCAATGGGTTGGGGTCAAGGTCAAAGCAACACGAACTGGTACACTAAATGAAAAAAAAAAAAAAAGAAACAGGAAAGCAAAAATATATGTATAGCATCATGGAAATTACAAATTTGGGGGAGGTAAGGACAGAGTGGGAATTGAGTTAGGATGGCGTTATTATGAACAGGTATTTATCTGCAGATAAGAAAAAAATAAAATGGCAATTAACAGTTTTTGATGAAGTTTTGGGGATCTAAGCGTATCGTTGTATATTGCCCTAATGTTTCAGGTTCCGTCTTCTTTCTCTTCTTTTCCCCTTTCTTTCTCTTCTGAATTTGTCCATGATTGTTTTTGGTCTTTCTTGTCAGCACATGAACTCCACAGGGTCGGTTCTTCTTTCTTATCATTCCTATGTGAATGACTCGGTGCATGGCAGGAGGTTGACATGCTGTAAAACTTTGTTGGGGGTCTGGAATGGTGTCTCGGCCCTTTTCTTCGATGAATGGTTCTCTGCTACGTTGGAGAGTCTGTAGGCATCTTTATCCTTTTCTGCTGTAGGTATTTGCATTTCTACATATACACTTACATGTATTTCAGTTTTAACCAAAGCATAGGTATTTCAGAGATCTGCTCATCGCTGCTAATATGAACGTCCATTGGCAGCTTCGCTCTTTTCCAGTGCAGTTGATTCAGATCCATAGTATTTTTTTTTTTTATTACGCTAGGATTCACATCCTCGTTTGATTAGCAAGACATCTTCTCTTCAGTGGAATCAATATTATCTCTCTACCTGCATAAATAATGCTGCAGGCTTTTCTTCATTCCAAAAGTTCTATAATGGTATCACTTTTCCTATCATCCCGCATCGATGACATAGGTGTATAATTTAGAGTAAAGATGTGCTCTAAGGCTCCACTAATGGTGGAGGGGAGATGCTATGGAGCGATGTTGCGATGTCGTATCCCTATAGTGGCGTCAATCCAAAAGGTTTTCTAAATCTTCTTTTCTCCTCGCTTCCTTGTGTGACCCAACCAGCCATGGAAAGAAGAGATTAACCCAAGAAGAGGGTGCAAAAGCTAAATTTGAGCTATGGTTGAAAACTGCTCCAAAAAGGGGCCAGCGGAAGAGGAATTAGAGCCTTTTTTATTCTAATGGTTGGCCAGAAAACACTGGATGACACTACAAGTTGGAAGAGAAAAATGGCAAATATAAAGGAAAAACAAAGCCGAAAATATGAAACCATATTTTTATGCAGGAGGATTATTGAGAGGTAGCGAGGTTGTGAACCTGGCCCAAGAGCCAAGGATAAGGTTTCAAGATACTTGAGATGGTTATCGGTGAAATGCCTTCGTCAGCGGAAATTACCTAATCTGAATCTGGGGGAGAAAAAGCTGATTATCCAATCAAAACGATCCAAGGTGTGTCGGATTGGATGATGATTGGCTGCTTGAGAAACCCAGGGTGGAACCTTACCACCCCAACCATCCATATTCAAGCTTGTGCAGAAAGATTAGAGAGAGATTGAGTTAAGATTTTGGAGAAAATTTGGAGAGAAACTGTCCACTGCTTCCTTCACCTCACCATTCAATAAGCACTCATCCATAGACCGAACGAAAGCAAGAAATCGGTTCTTGTAAACCCTGACGAAGGCCCGCTCATAACCATCAAAAAGAACTTAAAATCGACAATTGATTTCTTTTAATTCAATTCTCATGTAAAAAAACTGTAAAGATTTAATATTTTTATTTTTCTCTTTATGAAATATTAATTATATGAAAACTATAACCAGTGTTGGTTATTGTTATTATTGTTGAGACAAGTGAACTTGAAAGAACAACCGGTTGAATGATCTTCCTTTTCAGCAGAAGAAAGAAGATAGCAGATATCATCCACTACGCGGCCAGTGGTATATCAACCTCATCTTCGTAGCAGAATTTTGGTGGGAGTCCTAGCCACCTTGGCTAGACAAACTTAAAAACAGACTTCCTTGTAACCAGAGGTGTAACCACCTAGGACTACACTTAATGTAAATACACCAAGCAAGTTGAGTTATATTCATTGCCGTTCCCAGGATGTGCTTCGGCCACATAACACCGGGTTTGAAACGTTATACTTGATTTTCCCATCCGATCTTTTTCTCTTCTTCTTTTGGTTGACCAATGATGAGTCTCCTTTTACTTGCTAGCGGCTACTATATGATTCTTTTTCTCATGTTGTGCCTTTCAGAGAGAAAGGTGGCGAGAGAGAGGGAGCATGTGAAAGACGGAAGGGTGTTCTCACTGAAGGTGACTGCCGCGTCAGGTGTGTATGCGGGGGTCGAGATTAGCTACAACATGTTTACATTCGATATGGAGTGGGGGGGGGTCCGCTGTTCATGTTAATTCATTAAATTATTTTCTTTTTTAATAAAACTTTCAATGCTTTCATTTTGACCTGAATCGTTACAATATATTACAACAGAGAGACCTGAGGCATTCGAGGACAGTGTCGAGCAGGCCTTCAAGTTCTCTCCAGTAAAAGAATTTGGGTTCCTACAATCAAGAGGTCAAATGGATGTTGTTAAAAGCAACAAAAACAAAGCAGAAATGTCAGAGATAACAGCTGGAATGACAGAACAAAAGCTTAATGGATTCCAGATTCACAAACATATTTTTTTTACTTAGGAGTCACCACTTATCAAGGCCCAGAGGCCACTCGAGAATAAGGGTTAATGTGTGTACAGTAGTCAAGGGAGCAATATCGTAGTAATCGTTAGTGAAAATTTAGTAAATTGGATTACTTAAGGGGATGGCTCATCAAGAACTTGTTTACGTTGAACTTGAAGATAACCAAATTATAGTCAGCTGGAAAGTAGGCCAATGGAAGAGAGTTCCACAGGCATGTAGTTCTATGAAAAAAACTTTTTCCATGGAATCTACATTTCGATTAAGGCACAGATAAAGAGTGGGGGAAATTATTGATAATGGTTTCAGCTAGCCAAGTGTTTTTCGTGAAAGTTTGGCAAGGGGGGAACCATAGATTGGAGCTCAGACGAACACTTGCCATAGTAAACCTACTAAACTTCTGGTTTAAGCAACTGACACCATCTCATGGTCATTATGGCAGTTGCTTCATGAGACTATTGAGGGGTGAAGAGGTTACACCAGCATGGCAGTTAAAAAGTGATATAACCCTCATACCGGAAGCGATTGAAACACATCTGATGTCTCATTACTAGCTATAAGCTCTTCGCTGGCCTGGTTGCAGACAACATCTATCAACATCTCTTCTCCAGAGTATACATAGAAAAAAAATAAGCATGCAGGAGGAAGTGTTTAGGCACCAAAAACCAGTGGTTGATTAATAAGACCATCCTTGAAGGCTATAGGAAGAGGCAGAAGAACCTAAGCATGATTTGAATTGTTTACCAAAAGGCAAAAGATAGTGTGCTCCATGCGTGATTAATGTGGTGTTTTTTGTTTATATGAGCTATCCAGGAGAGACCATGGCTGTACATATAAAAATATGGCAAACTAATGAAAGAATAACAATTCCTGTCATCAACATCTGAAAAGAAATCTTACAAAGGGATAACTTATCTCTTTTACTCTTTTGTGTGGCAATAGATCTGCTAAGTAAAATACTGAATAAGCAAGCTAGTCAATAAACTAAAGTGCCTACAACCTGAGCCAGACCTGAACAAAGGAGTCAAGAATTGGGAAGAAGGTTCAAACGAAAAATATACAGCTAGATGAAGATATTGACATCAAGTAAAAAAAAACAAAAAACAGAAAAAATATAAATACTTTGGCATAGAAGAGAACAATTCAATTCAGCATAAGATGAGAGAAAAAAATTAACCGTGAATATATATATATATATATATATATATATATATATATATATATATACACAGGGTGGGCCAAAATAAGGGTCCTATATATATATATGATTATGTTTACAGATAGGACCCTTATTTTGGCCCACCCTGTATATATATATATCGGGAAGAAAATGATTAAAAACTTGCATTGGATCTGGAATGCATAGTGCAATGGAGGAAAAAATGGTTCCTACCTCGAACACCTTTAAAACCAGGCTTCTCTCCTTTCACCACTAATGCTCGAACCTTGTTTTGCCCCAGCTGAAGTAAATGGCTTTTTCTTTGAGGTGATCCTTATATTGACAAGCACCTTGGGCTGACTTTTATACCAGATCTGAAGTAAAAGACATATAAAATCCATTGCTTAAGTCACTGGATAAATAGTTGGATCATTCTAACGCTCCAGAAAGTACCTGTACTCTACCTGTATAGGAGTTGGATTCGACCCAACTTGGAGTATTGCTGCCGCATCTAGGAGGAGGGTGCTGCTCAGAGCATTCTTTCTTGCATTGACAATACAAAATCGACTTCGCAAGTCCTTTCTCACAGAAAAGACGTTGCTAGTCTATCCCTATTCTATCGATATTTCCATGGTAACGGTAGGAGCTTGACTGACCTTTAAAATCTGCCCCCCCTAAAAAACCATTCACAGTAAAAACAACACTACAAAGAACTCCACTTTCTTCTTTTGTATACCAAAAAATAAACAGGATTTCCATAAACAGAGTTTCTTTCCAAGAACTTCTCACCTATGGAACACATTACTATGAAAATATTTCTCTATGGACTATGAAATGGCTGTTTCAAGTTCAATGTAAACAAATATCTGTCATGTCATCCGGTGAATTAATGACAATTTCTAATTCCATCGTCCGACTAACCTTTACTTTCAAGTAGTTTTGGCCTTTCTAAGTGTTGTATCATTAGTATATATATGGGATGATTCCAATATTTTTCTCCGATTCCGATACAATTACCGATTCCGATTCTTTATAAATCTCTACATATTTAACTATGAAGTAATTAATATTTCCAAATTATCATAAAAACGCTTGTTAAATGTACATGTATTTTCTCAAGCATAAAAATACATTTGTGGGAGATGATCTATAGATTTTAGTTTTACTATTAATTGAAAATCAATAAATATTGATTATTTTATCAGTACTACACGCAGTGGAAAATTTGCTTTTAACAAAATCAAATATAAAAATATAATTAGAAGAATCATTTTTGGCATCAGAAAATAGGTACTAACTTTTCTGATTCCGATGCGGATTCCGATACCCCTAAAAGTTAGGATTTTTCTAATTTTGATTCCAATTTTAATTAATCGTCCCAACACTAATATATATTATTTTTAAAACAGTAATCTACGTACATGCATGTTTTAAGGTAACTACCTCTCGTCAGCATAGCTTGACTGTTTCTAGGAATCGAACTCCAGACCATGTGTATCACAGTCCGGCACGTTAAACGTTCCGCCACAACTCCTAGATGACTTTTACTGTTTATTTTTATCGCTTATAAATTTAGATTTGTTGTTGTTGTTGTTTTTTAACGATAACTACGGCTAAATAGTGGCTTCGCTTTGAAGCTCATTTTAGTTACTTAGAAAGTCGCCCATAATTTATTTGGACGTATATAACATTTTATTTATTTTTATTGTTTTTAAACAGTAATCTACATACATGCATGTTTCAAAGTAACTACCTTTCGTCAGCGTAGTTTGACTGTTTATATATCTATCTATACTCTTATAAATTCGTTTTTCTTTTGTGTGTATTGATATCCATATTAAAAACCCTCTTTTCTATTTATTTAAAAAGAAAATACATCTGCAAAAAATTTAGCTAATTTTAAACCCCACTCTATATCTGTGCCTAAATCAAAACGCGGATTTCATGAGCAAAGCTTCTTTCTTAGAACTGCACGCCTGTGGAACTCTGTTCCGTCTGCCTGCTTCCCTCCGGACTACAACTTGGATGTCTTCAAGACTAATGTTAACAAATTCCTAATGAACCGCCCCCCTAATTAAACACTTCATAAAATCTTCTCACTAACGTGATGTACTTACAATAACCCTTATCCCTGAGTGGCTTCCGGGCCTTGATAAGTGGTGATCACTGTGTAAAAAAAAAAAAAAAAAAAAAAAATAAACATTCATTTTAATTATTTTTTTTTTAGTTTTTTTCGCTTTTCTTTTAAACATTCATTTTAATTAATTTTTTTTTTAGTTTTTTCAGTTTTCTTATGGAATGATCATCTAGCGTTAACTATTACGTGTAATTATATTCATGCAGATATTCTACATGATTTATACTTGCATAATATTTGCGTAAAATGTTTACAGTAACCAAAAAATTGTTTCCATATATATTTATGTATACGTATATATTTTTGTTTAATCTATTAGTCTATCTATCTATATATGTATAAAAGTGAAAGTGTCTGTGTGTCTGTCTGTCTGTGTACATTTCCCTGCGCAATAGCTGTCAATTTTTAGTCTACAGACTCAAAATTTGATATACAGGGTACTGAGATTTGGAAAAGTCTTTGTGATCGGTTTTCGGCCGGAAATTTGGCTGGTAAGGGGTAAAAATTCAAGGATTTGACCTTTGAGAACTCTATCAAACTCTTCCGACAATTTTGGGTCTAAACACTTGAAATTTTAGATATAGGTTCCTTGGACATGGATCTAACTTAATAACTTTATTTGAGCCCAAAACAATAAATATTAAGGGGTCATAATAGGGGTCAAAGTAAAAAAAAAAAATTTGATCTCTGCGGTCACTACAAAATTACTCAGACAATTTCTGGTCTAAACATTTGAAATTTTACATAAAGAGTATTCAGAGATAGGGCAAGCTTTTTTCATCTGTTTGGGTCGAAAATTTTTAGTTACCAATAAATAAATGTATGTATGTATGTATGTATGTATGTATGTATGTATGTTTGCATGTCTGCCCAACACTTTCAACAGAGGCGACGGATTTTCTCAAAATCAGTATCGTTTTGGAGTTCGATCTTTCAGACGAAAAATATCGAAAGATTGGCTAAAAACATTAATATCTTCACCTTAAACTTCCCACTTTTCTACAGGGGGTCGCTTTTTCGCCGATATTTTTTAAAGTCATCCTCTCCTTTCGATTGTCTAGCCTAAATTAAAAAAAATTTCAATTACGGTTTGACGGTGGTTGTAACAGCATAGACGTCAGTTTTTTTCCCCGTTCTTTTCCTCCTTTGTGGTACGGGTTCGAGCCTGCCTTCCTACTACACACTAATGATACAACACAATATATATTAAAATATTTTATTAAAAATCATTAAAAAAATCAAACATTGTTCATTCAATTTATCATTTGCAATCCTCGCATAATATTCTTCATCATTCAACTGACAATCTGGCCATCTTGTTACCATTATCCTCGACTGTTTTTTTACCTTGATATATGGTGACTCATTAGTAAATAAAAATAATACATTATGCATATATTTCCAGCATTTATCTCAATAGTGCTCGATACATGAGTAGAGTTCAGTAATAGTGTAAAAATATCCTTAAGGCAAGCAAGCTACACATAAACATTTCTGTTTTATTTCTCAGAGAATGAAACACAATCGTTTCTATGTAACTTTCTTGCCATAAGTATATCGTATACTATACTATATAAATGTACATCAGAGGAAAAAGAGAGACATTTTTGCCTGATTAGATCTTAATTATTAATAACTACAGATCGAAACATTGTCATGCCAGTGTAGCAAAGATTGTACATGTCTGTATGAATAAATATTAATATAAATAGCTCTATTTGCTATTGAGCACTATTATATAAATCCGGGGGGGGGTATTATCATAGTTTTATCTTATGAATATATTCTTAACCCGAACTATATACAGGGTGCCCCAATAAAATGTATACACTCTTTAAATGGTCATAAAACCCACATTTATTACTAGAAAGAAAAGTTTCATACATCAAAATACTGTTAACAAATATAGAAACCAGCTAATTATTGAAAGTGTTCAAATTGTTGGCCATTGTGGTCCATGAACAGCTGACAACGTTCACTGATTGAATCGAAAATGTTCCTAATCAGTTCAATTGGTATGTTGACACATCTTCTTTCAATGGCTGCTTTCAACTCATTCATTGTAGCTCGTTTTGTGGTGTGAACCTCGTGTTTAGCATGCCCTCCCCTGCCCCCCAAAAAGAGAAAAATCCATGAAGGGGCTCAAATCCGCTGAGCGTGGATAGTACTTGATACTTCCTCTTCGTCCTTACTATCTGCTTCGCAGGTGACTATCAAGATATGCTCCTGATGGTCGTGGGGAAGTTCTCCATCCTGCTGGAAGTGCCATTCTTCATTCTTAAACATCTCTTGGGAACGTGGTATAGCGTATTCATGTAGCAAGGTGAGATGATTTAAAGAGTGTATACATTTTATTGGGACACCCTGTATGTAGTAAGTTTGGAAAAATATATGACAATTAAGCTACATAGAATTTTCCGCGTTTCAGCCTGGTAACACACGTATAGATACATTGAATGCATAACAAAAATAAACTTATTGACTCAAGATGAAAAAGAAATAAATTCAGAATTACATAAATCATAGCAGATACAAAAATACTGTGTATTAGTTCAAGAAATATTAAGTAATCATATTTCATTTTCTCTTTATCCTTCCCCCTCTCTTTCATAGAAGAATACCTCATCTCTCTCTCTCTCTATATATATATATATATGTGTGTGTGTTTCTGTGTTCCTATAAATTTGGGTTTTTTTGTGGATTGATATTCATAATAAAAACCCTTCTTTCTATTTATTTAAAAAGAAAATACAACTTTGTTATATATGGGCTGCAGAATTGCATTCATCTGCAAAAGATCTAGCTAATTTGCATATTCTTTCAAAGAGTCATTTTAATTAATTCCCTATCAGTTTTTTTCAGGTTTCTTATGGGATGATCATCTTTAGTTAACTATTACCTGTAATTATATTAATGTAGATATTCTACATGATTTATACTTGCGTAAAAAGCTTATAGTAAACACAAACCTCTTTCTATATATATGTATGCGTATATATATTTGTTTAAAAAAATTTGCCTACCAAACTCCTCCGTCACTTTTTGGTCTACAGACATAAAACTTACTATATAGGTAATTCGAACGCATATGAAATTTGGGGTTTAGCCAGGGAAAATCGATAAAAAGTGTGAAAATTAAAAAAAATTGAATTTGCCAAGTGAAAGTCAAACGACGGCATTACGAATATGCATGTGTAACTTAATAGCTATTGGTTCATGTTTTAATTTTTAGCCTTGCAGCAAACATATCTTCATAGCCCAGGCATTAATGTCAAAGGAAAAATTAAATTGTAAGCTAAATGTTTTGGTTTCGATTCTCGGTGGTGGAGCAAGAGTTATTTTTTAAAACTTTTTAAATCATTACTATATATTATAATATAATAATAAATACGAAATCTGCATTAATGAAAATATCATATTTAAGCGTATTTTACGACTGGGCAATGCCGGGCGGCCTGTTAGTATATATATATATATATATATATATATATATATATATATATATATATATATATATATAAGCCTGATGAATTCTAGCGTGAATGAAACGCGGACTATTCTGTGTAGCTTAATTGTCATATATATTTTATAACTTACTACTAATATATATATATATATAAAGTTGAACGTCTGTGTGTGTGTCTGGTCACGAATAGGCTCCTATATGGTTGACTATTATAGAAAACTGATCACATATAATGATAGAAGATGTATCGAGACACAAGAATCGGTATGTTTGATCTGGCATAATGATGATTCATTAAAATCGTGAGGTCTGTGTACGCGCCTTGTCCACAAAGTATGGAAATAAAAAATTAAAAAAAACGTTTACAGGTGTTTTTGATATAAATGTACATAAGAATACTTTGATAAGTATGTTTTAACTTAAATATGGATGGTATAATGAAACTGTGGGGTCTGCGTTCGCGCCTAGCCTCCATAGAATGGAAATAGGCACAAACTTTAATAAAGACTTTTCATATCTATCTGCGTAAGTATACTTTGATAATTATGTTTCAGTTTGAAAAAATATGGTATAATAAAATTATGGGGTGTTCGTTCGCGCCTGACCTCCATAGAATGGAAATATGTCACAAAGTTTAACAAGGTTTTTTAATATAGATCCACAGAATATTGTGATAAGTGTTTCAGTGTGAACAGGTATGGTATAATAAATTATGGGGTTTATCTATTTTATTTTTACTTTCATCATATTTTGCTATGGTTTGGTATCCCCAAATTCGAAGCTATCTCTGTACAACCCTTCCTTTTCATAACCTATCATACTTTCATAAATCAGAGTCCATTTTCTGTAGGCTGTTTTTGAATCCAGACAACGACGAGTACTAATGCTAGTAATTATATAATTATTAATAATGTTCGGTGTTATTCAAAAGTGTTATAAAATTATGTACCCATAAAAATATATATACACGTGTGTGTGTGTGTAAATATATTTCATCAATTATATTACACCTTTAATTTATACTAATCCTTTAATTAATGAAGATCAATGTAATTACAGAGCATATAAAAAAATAGAATTTTGTCGTATATATATATATATATATATATATATATATATATATATATATATATAAGGAGTTAACGCGGATTGAGCAGCGCTTTAATTTTAAATATTTCTGTGTCTCGTCAGGATTACAAACGCTTGAATTGAATTTCCTTTTTATTGTTCAATCCAATCCATTTTCCCGATGTCCTTTTCTATGTTTACGGTGCAACAATCAAATCATTAAAAGTACAGGTGCAACAATCAAATCATTTAAAAGTACAGGTGCAACAATCAAATCATTTAAAAGTACAGGTGCAACAATCAAATCATTAAAAGTACAGGTGCAACAATCAAATAATTTAAAGTACAGGTGCAACAATCAAATCATTTAAAGTACAGGTGCAACAATCAAATCATTAAAAGTACAGGTTCAACAATCAAATCATTAAAAGTACAGGTGCAACAATCAAATCATTAAAAGTACAGGTTCAACAATAAAATCATTAAAAGTACAGATGCAACAATCAAATCATTAAAAGTACAGATGCAACAATCAAATCATTAAAAGTACAGATGCAACAATCAAATCATTAAAAGTACAGGTTCAACAATAAAATCATTAAAAGTACAGGTTCAACAATAAAATCATTAAAAGTACAGGTGCAACAATCAAATCATTAAAAGTACAGGTGCAACAATCAAATCATTAAAAGTACAGGTGCAACAATCAAATCATTAAAAGTACAGTTGCAACAATCAAATCATTAAAAGTACAGGTTCAACAATAAAATCATTAAAACTACAGATGCAACAACAAAATCATTAAAAGTACAGGTTCAACAATAAAATCATTAAAAGTACAGGTTCAACAATAAAATCATTAAAAGTACAGGTTCAACAATCAAATCATTAAAAGTACAGGTGCAACAATCAAATCATTAAAAGTACAGATGCAACAATCAAATCATTAAAAGTACAGGTTCAACAATCAAATCATTAAAAGTACAGATGCAACAATCAAATCATTAAAAGTACAGGTTCAACAATAAAATCATTAAAAGTACAGGTGCAACAATCAAATCATTAAAAGTACAGGTGCAACAATCAAATCATTAAAAGTACAGGTTCAACAATCAAATCATTAAAAGTACAGGTGCAACAATCAAATCATTAAAAGTACAGGTGCAACAATCAAATCATTAAATGTACAGGTGCAACAATCAAATCATTAAATGTACAGGTGCAACAATCAAATCATTAAAAGTACAGGTGCAACAATCAAATCATTAAATGTACAGGTGCAACAATCAAATCATTAAATGTACAGGTTCAACAATCAAATCATTAAAAGTACAGGTGCAACAATCAAATCATTTAAAGTACAGGTGCAACAATCAAATCATTTAAAGTACAGGTGCAACAATCAAATCATTTAAAGTACAGGTGCAACAATCAAATCATTTAAAGTACAGGTGCAACAATCAAATCATTTAAAGTACAGGTGCAACAATCAAATAATTTAAAGTACAGGTGCAACAATCAAATCATTAAAAGTACAGGTGCAACAATAAAATCATTAAAAGTACAGATGCAACAATCAAATCATTAAAAGTACAGGTTCAACAATCAAATCATTTAAAGTACAGGTGCAACAATCAAATCATTTAAAGTGCAGGTTCAACAATCAAATCATTTAAAGTACAGGTGCAACAATCAAATCATTTAAATGTACAGGTGCAACAATCAAATCATTTAAAAGTACAGGTGCAACAATCAAATCATTAAAAGTGCAGGTGCAACAATCAAATCATTAAAAGTACAGGTGCAACAATCAAATCATTTAAAGTACAGGTTAGGGTTAGGGTTACAGGTGCAACAATGAAATCGTTTAAATTATACATTAGACGATGTAGCAATAGAGAGAACGGCACACATGGAAAAGCGATGGTCAAAGAATGAACACCAGACCGTGCACGTATGTAAAGTAGTTTTTATTAAATGATTTACGTTGTTGGATCGCTCACTGGCAAAACTCCCTCAAGTGCGGTGAATACACATGTGTTTTAAAAGACATGTTTGTTCCACCCTTTTTGTTTAGCATGTGTTTAATGTTTATTAAATTGTTAAACGATTTTCTGGTACCATTGATTGCAGTGCTTTATGAAATCAACAATCTTGCCGAACTGATTTCACCTTAATAATAAATCATCAAAATAATCGCAGTCCATTAATGATATATCTATCAAGTTTATAAATCACCAGGGATGACTAGAAACTTATTCTTTAGTTTTATTTTACGGCATATTAACCTTTTACGGATTATTTAATGATGAATGCAATAATTATAGAAAAGGGTTTTATAATTAAAGTTCAATTTTTAAATATTTGTTCATGGTGTTTCGGCTTTTTTACTGCATATCAACCTTTTCCAGGCTATTTAATTCTGAATCTGATAATTTTGGAAAAAGGTTTTATGGTTAAAATATCTTTATATCTTCAAATATTTATTTATGGTATTTCGTTTTGTTGTTGTTGTTTTTACGGCATATCAACCCTATTTGGCTTATTTAATGTGGAATTATTTAATGTCGAATAGATTAATTTTTGAAAAAGTTTTACGCTTCAATTTGTTTATATCTTCGATGATGATTGATTTGGTTGTTTGGTAGATGAAAATTGTTTTTGCTTTTTACTGCAAAGTGGAAAGAAAAAGCAATAAGGTTAATTAAATAATAATAATAACGTATTTCATCGTGATGAACTATTTCAGGAAATGAACACGACATATACATTTCTCGCTTATGATACAAATCAGCTTGACAACAAAGGAAATAAATAAACGACATTTTTTTCTTTTTTAACAAAAGTTTTTATTACCGTTACTTTCCTGTCTCGACTCCACCTAACAGCCCCTCGCCATCGTCCATCTCGCTCGGTGTACACTTTTCTTCTTCTTTCGACCGCATGCCGGTCACATCCGGCGCATTCTCGTCCTCGATTTTATACGTCCATTTTTTCAACGTTTACGTTCTTTCTCCTGACCACGTGGTGCATTCTTTCTTTTGTTTTATTGCGCAAACTTCCTAATTTGCATATGCACGATTTTAGGCTTCTGCTGCTGCTGCTAATGTTTTCGCAAGCCAGCCATCTTTCGCTGCTGCTGATATTTTCCCACGCGCTCATATGTACTATGTTACAGAACTTCTATCTGCTTTACCTTTCTCCTGAGCAGAGATTAGTTTATTGCTAACCGCACGAAGCACCCAGACTGTTCAGGTATTATTTTATTTTTTAATCTATTTATTTATTGCCAAAGTGCACTTATACTAGTGTTCTGACTTCTCAAAAGCACACCTGACCTTGTGTCTAACATCCTTGTCAGAAGGTTAAATAATATGAACGCAATAGCTGCACATGCGCAGTCAGACATGATAAATGTGCATACCTCGTACGTATTTCGTAGGCATACTTTCTACTCTGACGTTGGTAAAGAATACTCTAATAATAATCGCAAAATGTTTATTATAGTCAACTGAATATGCCTGAAAGAACGACTGCTGTCTGAGCATACACACACACTCACACACATATACACATACTATATACATATATATATACGCGCGCGCGCGCGCACGCGTGTGTGTGTCCCACACATGTATAATGAATTTATTTTTTTTTTCAACTGGTATAAAGTGTTTTGGGGGCCTGTCATGATTTATGTCTGTTTTGTGCTGAATGTGTTTATCCGTAAATATAGACACGAAAGTGAATGCAGTAGTGCTTTTAGGCATATTTATTCCCAGCCAACATATTTACTTTTACTTATAAATTCTCCCTCCCTCTCTCTCTCTCTCTCTCTCTCTATATATATATATATATATATATATATATATATATATATATATATATATATATATATATATAGATATTTGGTAAAACTGGTAATTAGTAAAAACCTGAAGACAGTGCTCAATACTATTGCAGAGCAAATATGTGTTTTATTTTTTTATTACCTTTTATCTGTTTGGTTACATACGTTTCGGATGTTGGAAATCGTTTACGATCCAACAGCCTCGTCAGACCTTACAGAAATGGTTGTTAGTATTTGGAAGAAATACGAGAAAAAAAGAGTGCGGTTAAGAGATAATAAGGGAGAGGGAGACGGATATCAACAATATTTGAGTTTTGAAGGTTAAAATACATTAGATTGTAGTGTGTCTGTGGGGGGTAGCAGATTCAGGTAGGCGTGGGTGGAGATATATGGATAAAGTGGGAGGTGGAGAGAGGATGGTAAAGAAAAAAGAAAGGGGGTGAGGCGAGGAGGGGAGGAGTTTCAATTTTAAGGTTTAAAAATTTTGAATCGAATATCCCGAGGGATGTGTTGGGATATTCTCATTTCCAATCTTTTGAACGTAAAATTGCTACATTTAATAGTGTTAAACGTATGGGTCCATCACGTTGTCCTATTTATTTAAAATTACCATGGTTAGGTCCTGATGGCCTTCATATTGTTGAAAGGATTTCTTCTGCTACTCAACGTTGTTTTCCAGCTACTATGCTTAGAGTAGTTTACACAACTCGAACCTTTTTCTCTTCTTTTCTTAAAGATGTTTTGCCAACCATTCAAAAGAATTCTGTTGTTTATAAATTTGTTTGTCAGTGTGGAGCTGACTACGTTGGCAAGACATCCCAAATATTGGAAACACATCCCTCGGGATATTCGATTACACCAGGTTTCGAGAACATCCGGGCACTCACAAGCTCATGAGTCCGCCATCGGTAATCACCTGATTAGTATAAATAGGTGTTCTGACCAATATTCCGATGGTTGGTTTTCTGTTTTATACAGTGCTAGGTCGAACTATCATCTCAATATCATTGAGGCGTTAGTCATTAATAACTCTCGACCTAGCCTGTGTAGACAAAAGATTTTGAAACATCAGTTGGAAATATTTACTGATTTAAAACCACCTGAACAGTGAGAATTATATATATATTTTTTTCTCTCACTGGTTTTCCAAATGAAACCAATTTCCCTCTTTCCTCATTCGATTCTTAGCTTTTAATTTATCATTCTGACGTTTCCTCTTAGAGGGTCAGACGATAAGGCCTTAAGGAAATTTTAACAATTCCACCTGCCCGTTTTTTTTTTGTTTTTTTTTTTGTTTCTTTAATCTTTTAATTTAAATTAAATTATGTTTCCTCTGAAATTTCTCCTTCCATTTTGCTGTACCAAGAATTTACTTATATATATATATATATATATATATATATATATATATATATATATATAGACCCAATCATGCCCGCACATACACATACATACAAATGAAGATACATGTGCGGATCTCCAGTAAGATGTAGATGTACATATACATACATACATACATATGTGCATACACACACATGTACCCATATACACGTATACACAATTATATAAATATACATATTCATAAAAATTTAAATACACACACACACACACACACACACACACACACACATATATATATATACACACACACACATAGAGATGTGTATATTTATACTAAGTAAGTAAAGTTAGGATAGATAAATAAATAAATAAATAAATAAAGAATAAATAAATAAGTGGGTGTAGTTAATAATGCGAGGTTAGGTAGACGTATTGTAAGATATGTTCAAAATACATGTTGTTGATTTATTATTTAGGGGTCTGTATTGATTTGCTTTGCTTATTGGATAGGAATTAAGTTATAGTGTCTAGAAAAAAATTTAAATGGGGTATAAAGGTTTAAAGATGATACGGATGGTGGTTAAGTTTTAAAAAAAAATTTTTTTCATTACATTTTCACCCCAAACAAGGCACATTGCCACTCAGGTGTAGGGGGCTACTATCAGGGTCAGCAACTACTGGGGCACTATGTAGGGATTTTGGCAGCAAGATGTTGGTTCACGTTGCACTTGAACTTCTGCATGTCAGTACAGTTAGGGAAGCAGGATCCTGAAATGGAATTCCAGAGTCTAGCGGTTCTGGGGAAGAAACTACTGGAGTAGAAAGATCTTTTACATCTAGGGATCTCTACTGTGTGGGGGTGGGATTTAGCTGCTTGTTGGGTTTGTCGGGGGTGTCTGCATCGTGGGGGCACAAGTGTCTGCAGTTCGTCAGAGCATTCACCATTAAAATACTTGTAGAACAGGCAGAGGGATGCAACGTTTCGTCGATGGGACAGAGGCTGAAGCTTAGATGCCAGTTCAGGGCCTATCAGATTGGCGACTCTTTTTTTTAACCTTGTCAAGGAGCGAGTGACTAGTAGTAGATGCACCAGCCCAGATGTGACAACAATACTCCATACATGGGCGAATGGTGGCCTTATAGAGATATAGGATACTTTCAGGTGTCAGTAGTTTTCTAGCACGGTAGAGAGAGCCCACCTTTCTTGCAGCGACCCTGGCAATGTTTTCAATATAATTGTTCCAGCTCATGTTTCCTGTGAACGTTAGGCCAAGCAGTTTGAAAGATGTACTCTCAGACAGGGAGTCACTGGCCATTGCTATTGGTGGCAGAGAAGGTTTCTTGTAGTTATTGAAGGAAACCAGTTTAGTCTTGGCAGCATTGAACGTGACCATCCATTTTTGTCCCCATTCCACTACAGATTGGAGGTCTTCCTCTTGTGTTTCTGCCATTTCTTTAGATATGTGTTCATTTGTTTTCCTGTCGTGCCTGTCATAGAGTGTGGTGTCATCAGCATATATACCCATCTCAGAGGCAATTTTGTCGGGGAGGTCATTTATGAATATCAGGAACAGTAGAGGTCCAAGGATAGACCCCTGGGGCACTCCCGCATTTATATCATATTGTTTAGATGTACGATCGTCGAGGACAACCTTTATTTTTCTCTTATCTAAGAAGGATTTAATTATGTTAAGTATTCTACTAGTGATACCATATCATCTAATTTTCCTGAGGAGACCCTCACACCATACCCTGTCAAAAGCCTTAGATATATCTAGAGCTCTGCCCTCCCCCGCTTTGTCCAGTGAATGGTATATACGTTCAGAGATTACAGTTAGGATGTCAGCTGTGGAACGGGCTTGTCTAAATCCATATTGTTTGTCAGTCAGAAGTTTAGCATTTGTAAGGTGCCGGACTAGAGCATGGTTAATTATGATCTCAAATATTTTGGCGAAAAGTGGGAGGAGGCTAATGGGGCAGTAATTTGACGGGTCAGTTCTTTCGCCAGAATTCTTGAATATTGGTACCATAGAAGCGGTTATCCAACAGCCCGGAAAGCATGATTCATTAAGGCATTTGTTGTAGAGTTTGGAGAGAACTGGAGCTACTTCGGCTGAGCACTTTTTTAATAGCACAGCTGGGATGAGATCAGGTCCACATGCTTTTCAAGTGTCAAGATTTTTTATGATAGCATGTACCAGAGCAGGGGTGATTTTTAGATCATCTAGCGTGGCGTCTGTCCTCAAAGGAAAGTCAGGCAGGGGGTGGTTGGAAGGGTCCAGTGTGGAGTTCGAGGCAAACTGGCTGGCAAGCATATTAGCTTTGTCGGTTGCTGAGCAAACAACCTCGTGATTGTTGGTTAGTGGGGGGAATTGTTGATTGCCCATTATTTACTACACTGTTGTAGATTTTCCAGAAGTCATGAGTTCCTAAGTTTTGTGCTTCGATGCGTTTTTTAGTGGTTTCAGTAAATTCTCTCTTGGCTGTCGCTATTTCTTTCTTAACGGTATTTCTAGCTTCTATGTACTTCTGTTTGTTTGAACTGGACTTATGTCGGTTAAATCTGCGGTATGCATGCTGCCTTTGAGCAATGGCAGTTGCGCAAGTCGAAGTAAACCATTGGGGAGAGTGGGGCTTGTTATAAAATTTCCGCATGGGAGCATGTGCTTCCATTGCTGTTTTGAACCATTCAGTGGTCTCATTTGCGCACTGTTCGTCAGGAAGAGAAAAAATATTTCCCTATTGGGCATCTCTGATAAGATCTCTGATGGCTTCCCAGTCAGCCTTCTTATAATATCTCGTTGTTTTGAGCACTGGCTCTTCAGTTTTGGGTCTAGAGTTTAGGGCGATTTCTACCATTATCACTGCATGGTCAGCATTCCTGAGTGGGCTGTTAGCATTTGTTGTACAATCCTCGGGAACTGTGGTCAGAAACAGATCTAGAAGTGATGCTTGTTGTTCTTGCTGGTCAGGGAAACGGGTTGGTATCGTAACCGTTTGTGATAGGGAGTGAGATATAGCAAAACTATGTGTTGTGCTGCCCGCTGCATCTGTGTGAGTAGAGAATCCAAGCCAGTTTTTGTGGTGAACATTAAAGTCACCAAATACATGGACTTGGGCGCTAGTGTCGAGGGAGAGTGCTGTGTCTATACTGTCAGATACTTTGTTTATTATGGTGCAGTCCTGGGTCGAGGAAGAGCGCTAGAGAAAATAAAAGTAGCTAATGTTGTGTTGTATGTTTAGTCTAAAGCACATAAAGGCTTGATCGTCCGTTTCTAGGTTTGTTTCTCTAGTCAGGGGGAGGGTGTTACGAATGTAGACTCCAAGTCCGTGCATATGTCTGTCAGAGTCCTTACAGCAGAGTGGGAGATATCCAGGCATGTTAAAGTAGTTAGAGGGGATGGAGGAGTGTAGGTTAGTCTCGCTTAGTGCTAAGATATCCGAGGTATTTGTTAGGAGAAATGCTTCAACATCAGCTAAATTAGTTCTAAGCCCACGGATGTTAGTGAATGCAAGCCTCAAGGGAGGAGGCGAGTTGAATTTGTTTGTCCCTAGGCCTGGTTTAAGCTTATTTTTTGATTTTAGTGTCATCATGTTTTTAAAGAGTTTCAGTTAGGTGAGGGGAAGCTGAACAAGAGGTTATGCAGGATATCAACACAAGTAGACCAATTGGCTGACCTTTCTTCAACTAGGACTGTGGCCTCGGGAAAGCCCATCGGGGATGAGTGCAGGGTCCCTTTCCATGCACAATATGGCACTACAAACAACCCGATATTATACAACTGTTGATGGAGCAGCCGCTCTAAGCGCTACCAAAGAGTTAGGGCACCTGTACTACCAGTCGGAAACAGCAGCAACTTATAATAAGTCAGGTGTACTTGTAGTTCCGTTAAGTCCATTTATATCGGGGGTGGGTTCCTAACATGGTGCTTTGGGCAGTGGCTGTGCTTAACTTTATTTTCAGTGTCAAATGTATTGTGAATATAGGCATACAAACACATACATGCATATACATCCAGATATAGCTACACCTGCATACATACGTTCACCCATGCATACATATAGATACACATATACATACAGACACTAACATCCAGATGCACGCATACACATACATGTGCACATAGACAGAGATATACAAATATATATTCACGTATATGTATATATATATATGTCTATATATATATATATATGAGTACGTATGAGTTGTGTGTATGTGTCTATACGTCTACATATAGATGCATGTATGTCTGCATATACTTTGTTTATATATATATGTGCATGTGCATATGTGTCTGTACATGGATGTGTAGAAATGTACATATGTGTATGTATGTATGCATACTTGTGTGTGCGTTAGCGTATGTATTAATCCTTAACTACCTAAAAACAACTCATTGTCAACTGAAATGAACAAGTCGACTTATAGCGACTACAAAACCCTTTACTTGTCAAACACATAACACCTAACACACTCTCTCTCTCCATCTCTTTCTCTCTCTTCCCCCCCCCTCTCTCTCTCTCTCTCTCTCTCTCTCTCTCACCTACTTCATATACCTGGCTAAACAAGCAAAAAGCAATCAAAATTTTAAAACCTAAAAATTGAAACTGCTCTCCCCTCCTCTATATCCCTCCTTTCTTTTTTCTTTACCATCCTCTCTCTACCCCCTCCCTTTTATCCATATATCTCTACCCACGCCTACCTGAATCTGCTACTCCCCACACACACTACAATCTAATGTATTTTAACCTTCAAAACTCAAATATTGTTGATACCCGTCTCCCTCCCCCTTATTATCTCTTACCCTCCTCTTTTTTTTCTAGTATTTCTTCTAAAACACTTCTTCCAAATACCAACAACAATTTCTGTAAGGTCTGACGAGGCTGTTGGATCATAAACATGGTCCAACATCCAAAATATATGTAACCAAACAGATAAAACGGTAATAAAAAAATAAAGCACACACACACACACACACACACACACACACACACACATATATATATATATATATATATATATATATATATATATATATATATATATATATATATATATATATATTAGCATTTCAGCCCGGCGTTGCCCGGGTGTTTGGGTGTTTATGTTGAGCAAAAAAAAAAAAAAAAAAAAAGGCAGGCTCAAACCTGTACCACAAAGGAGGAAAAGAACGGGGTAAAACCTAACGTTTATGCTTTTACGACAACCGCCAAACCGGAAACGACATTTTTAAAAATTAAGGCTAGACAATCTAAAGGAGAGGATAACTTTAACTCATCGAAAAATGTAATTCAAGCCCTAATTTCTTTTTTCAATTAAAGGAGCAAGGACCAAGGTTTCATTAAAAAAAAACAAAAAAAAAAACAACGTATTTAAAAAAAAAAGGTTTTAAACTTGGGACTTTATAGGTAAATTTCTAAAAAACACTACTTTTTTGTTTTAAATTTGAATATATTATTTATTCATCTTTAATTTGTGATACATAACACTTTGGTGAGTAAATTAATTATTTACTTTTTAATAGACATTTCAAAATGGGAGGCGTGAATTAATTCGGCCCCCTGTCTTTCCAAGCTTATAACTACTCGAAAAATATAATTCAACCCCTACTTTTTTTTTTCAATTAAAGGAGCAAGGACCAAGGTTTCATTAAAAAAACACAAAAAAACAAACAAACAAACAAACAAACAACGTGTTTTAAAAAAAAGGTTTAACACTTCGGACTTTACAGGTAAATTTCTAAAAAACACTACTATTTTTTGTTTTTAATTTGAATACATTATTTATTGATCTTTTATCTTCAATTTGTGATATATAAAACTTTAGTGAGTAAATTAATTATTTACTTTTTAATAGACATTTAAAAATGGGGGAGGGGGCTTGAATAAAAAAAAACGTTTGTCTAAAATATTATATTTGGTTTATTGGAAAGAGCATAAAATTTCACATTGACCCTGAAAATATTGTAAAAATTGAATGAATAGAAAAATTTTGATAGATTTTTAAAGTTTAAAAATTGAAAATACTGAGCTCGTAAAATTCAATTAATTTCATTACTCTTTTGAAATAATATTTCTATTGCTTTTTATACAACGTTAATAGTTTATTTTGGAATTATAATCCATAAAGAAAATAAACAACCCACTTTTAAATGGGAAATTACGAGTTTTTCATATTTTATTCGCAGTTTCGTGTTAGGGGTGTCAAAAATTCATACAAAAATTCTGATACAGCTAGTCATTTAAGCCTCCTTACTCCTTAAGCGATAAGCGGACATTTGTTTTTTTTTTTAAATTAGAAAAATAAAAAACAAACAAAAAAATTTTGTTTTAGCATGTTAAAAGTATTTAGTTTGGTAGATAATTAAATTCTACTGCGTTTGGTATAAGTTTTTTTGGTTTTTTTTGCTGTTGTTTCTTGCTTTTTAGAATTTTTGACTAAGGGGGGTTGCTTAGATCATATTTTAAACTAAACTACGGAGGTTGGAATGCCCCCCTCCCTAAAATGTACTTGGAAAAATCGATTTTATAGCGAGATTTTAGAACTGTTAGCCTAAAAAAAAAAAGGTGAAAAACAAAACAAATAATCAATAAATAATTGTTACCAAAGGCAATAAATGCTACTTTTTTTACTTACATGAATGAGTTTATTTTATGTTTTAAAGTATTTTCAAGCGCTTTTCTTTATTTTTTAATCTAAAATTGTGGGTGTGTGGGTGCAAAATATCTCCAGATTTTCTAGAATTCCCCGCTAGATTGCAAACGAAATCTTCAGATCTAGCGGGAAAACCACTAAATTGGAAACACTAGTCACGTGACGCAAGCGGTGATAAATAATTGTCCATAAAAAAAAAATGGCCTATCGGTACAAAGAAAACCATCTATTTATTATAGAAAAATTAAGTATAATATTATAATTAAAAAGAGATATATAGAAACACGAATGTGTACAGTAAACATATTATACCAAAATGTCGAAGCAATCATTTATTAAGTTATTTAGACTATTAATTACGAACGAACCAAGAGTTACATTATATATATATATATATATATATATATATATATATATATATATATATATATATATATAAGGGGGTAGTCAACAACAATGTGTATTTTTTAACATTATTTTATTATTCCGTGTCTTGGTTTTTCATTGAGAATTATGTTTGGATCATTGTAATAATGTTTTTAAATCATTGAAATCGTTTTTACGCGTTTCAGACGTTCTGTGAAGCGTCCTCGTCAGAAATTATTTTCAAATGTGTTGGAGATGTAAAAATGGCATTTTCGTAGTTCATTTGAAGTGTTTCCAAGGGGTGGAGGCGTGAAAGTGTATATATATATTGGCAAAAAAAACCCCCCAAAACAAGAAGGAATAACTTCATATTTGTATGTTTTCGGATATTACAACTGTTTCGACATAAATCTGACAATTTTAAATTTTACCTTATTTAAAAAATTTCGCAGTTACATCTCATCAGACATGTTTGAAAATAAAATACAAAATTTGTACGTATCTTGACACATTTTCATTCTGTTAAAACTACATCGGGCAATGATTACCACCCCCTCATGCTTTAAGCATGTCAACCATCTGTGTTGGAGAAATTTTTATGGGCCCTATTTTTGACCACAAAAGCACATTCAAAAATAAAAACACCGTATAAAAACAACACTAGCGAATAAATACTGGGAACTCAAAGAAAGCGGACATTCGCCGGTAGTCGAATGGAAAATAATGAGACAAGCTACCACGTGCAGACATTTAGACGACCCATGTAAATTATGCCTCCATGAAAAATCTTCTATCCTGTACTTTAAAGAACCTCAAAATCTATTAAACTGTAGACGAGAAATAGCAAACAACTGTGTTCACAAAATAAAACTTACTCTAGGATAGCGATACAAAATAGCTTTAAAACTAACAATAACAATAGAAAACAAACAAATAAATAAATTAAATAAACATGAATATACATAAACGATCACACATATATGTATATATATATATATATATATGTATATATATGTGCATGTGTGTGTGTACACATAGGTATATTTTTATATATATATATATATATATATATATATATAAAGGAAGGAAAACGTCTACCTTAAACCACTAAGCTAGTTCTAAAACAGATCCTTTGTTCGATAAAATGCATGCCCATTGGCTGATAGGAAGGGGCGCGGTGGATACTAGAAAGCTGATTGGCTAACTAGAAATCCTCAACATATATAAAAACAGGAAGCAACCACAGAATTCGCGCATAAACCTGACGAATCCTATAGTGGATGAAACGCAGAATATTCAGTGTAGCTTAATCGCCATATATATTTTATAAATTACTATATATATATATATATATATATATATATATATATATATATATATATATAAAATGAAAATTACAATTGAATTTACCAAAATGATCAAAGATGGTAAAATTAAAGTAAATTATAA